>NW_006399781.1:19388947-19415994 GCF_000299155.1 Elephantulus edwardii
GATAGATAGATAGATAGATAGATAGATAGATAGATAGATATAGATAGACAGGCAGAGCGTTCTCTCACGGGAAGAGAGAAAGATTTCTTTGAAAAATACAATTACTTTCCCCATGAAGTTTCAGCAAAATGGGTGAAAACAGCTTTAAGGAACTCAGGTGCCTGGTTTTACATATGATTCTAAGGTCTATATGGAATGTGAGTCCCCTGTTTCTGAATTCATGCTGATGTCTCATCACTTGAGGCATAATGTGCTTGCTCCTCTGTCTATTTTTCTGAATTCTTCCCGTCCGCAACCATCCTACCATATGAAACTCATTTGACCTGGCTCTGTAAGAAATACATCTTCTTCTCTACCAGATTGTCTTTGATCTTCATAGAACATCTTGAACTTTCTTTCACTTCACTTCATGATATTTTACCTATCTTCATGTATTAAAATTATTTGAAGATTAACTCATGTATTAAAGTATATCTTGTTGCTGTTGCTTTGTACCATCGTGACTATGTTGTTAGTAGGTGCTGACGAGTAGAGTATAATTCATAGTGACTCTGTGAACAACAGACCTGAACCCTGTTCTCTCCTACACTGTCCTTATCATCTCTGACATATTTGAGTTCCATAGCTGAAGTCACTGTACCAGTTCATCTTGTTATTGGTATTACTTTCCTCCCATGAGCCTCCATCTTTTTAAACATAATGTCATTTTACAAGGAATAGCCTCTCTTAGCAACATACTCAAAGCATGTAAAATGAAGCTTCACCATTCTTGCTTCTAAGGAGCACGCTGGTCTCACATAAAGGTATACATATGATGCTTCTTGTATATTGTTGACCCTTAAAACTAGCTGACTGTGTATCAGGCCCAGTCCCAAGTAATGGGGATACAAGTGCTTAAAAGCCATGGTCGCTGGCTCAAAGGAGTTTAAATGCAGACAGACGTTACAACATACATATACATAATAGCCATTAAGATAATTGCAGTAATAGAAATGTATATTTGGAAATTCAAAACAAGCTTGGGCCACCTGGAGAAGTTAAGGAAGACTTTACAGAGCAGGTAGTGTTTGTGCTTAGAAAGTGAGCCAGGTGAGCTTGCCAAGACAGCAGAGGCAGAGCTAATGCAACAGGGTAGTGATGCATGCCCAGAAGTAGCATGAGAAAGAGTAACACCAGACTTTGTCTCACTCTTCCCCACTCTTCATGCCATATTTCCGTAACAGACTCCATAAATCTTCTTGCCTCCGAGATCACCCGAGTCCTTTAAGACAAAGCAAAAACAGTATTTCTGAAACATGTACTCTGATTATGGAACTAATGATGACATGTACACATATACAAATACTTCATCAGATTCTTTGATTTGATTAAATTTATGGGACACTGTTCTTCAAAAAGACCTCTGGCCACTACTCTTGGGATGTTCCAACCATAAATAACTAACAAGTGGAACTGATAAGGTGATGGTAGCCTTTGGCTGTACATTAGAGACAGGGAAGATATAGGCAAGTGACTGTCATTTACAGCACTGGATAGAGGTGAAGCAGGCAGGGAGGCAACGGGTTAAATGCATGCCCTGTACTTCTCTCTCAACACTTAAGGCACAGTATGCTTGCTGTGTTCTCTTTCTTTACTAAACCTTAGTTTTCTTATCTATGGGTGAAAAATTATTATAACAACTCTAATGCAAAACCTATACTTGGACCAGGAGGCAGTTGTCAGAACAGAGCAAGGGAACACTGCATGGTTCAAAATTGGTAAGGGCGTACGCCAGGGATGCAGTCTATCTCCATACCTTTTCAACCTGTATACATAACAGATTATCCAGGAGGCGGGGCTCTATGAGGAGAAGTGTGGTGTCAGGATTGGTGGGAGATCTATCAACAATCTGCGTTATGCAGACGACACAACCCTGCTTGCTGAAACTGAGGAGGACCTGAAGCACCTGCTACAGAGGGTCAAGGACTGCAGCTTCCAATATGGATTGAGGCTCAGTGTCAAGAAGACAAAGATTCTCACCACTGGGCCAATTGGCAGCATCAGAATGGATGGTGAAGAGATTGAGATTGTTCATAGCTTCAGTTTACTTGGCTCCATGGTCAACACTCTTGGCACCAGCAGCCAGGAAATTAGAAGATGTATTGCCATGGGAGAGTCTGCTGTTAGGGACCTCGCCAAAGTACTGAAGAGCAATGGTGTCTCTTTGGAGACTAAGGTGCGCCTGATACAGGCCATGGTCTTTGCTATCACTTGGTATGCATCAGAGAGTTGGACAATGACTGAGGAGGATACAAGGAGACATGATGCCTTTGAGCTGTGGTGCTGGAGAAGAGTATTGAGGGTACCATGAACTGCTAAGAAAACAAACAGATTCATCCTGGAAAGGGTCAAACCAAGCTGCTCCTTGGAGGCAAGGATTCTAAGACTCCGTCTGACATACTTTGGACATGTTGCAAGGTGGGACTGGTCCTTGGAGAGGGACATCATGCTTGGTAGGGTGGAGGGACAGCTCAGAAGGGGAAGGCCCCCAATGAGGTGGATTGATTCAGTGGTTGGGGTAATCGGGATGGGTGTGTTGGAGATGGTGCGATTGGCACAGGACAGAGCCGAGTTTAGGGCTGTTGTACATAGGGTCGCTATGAGTTGCAAGCCACTCGATGGCACATAACAACAACAACAACAACAACAACAACATAGTCTGAGCTTATCAGTCACACTGGCGGTACAGAATTTGGTGATTCTCTCTTCAAATGATCATATCATTTGTGCATAAGGTGAATCTAGAAATTAACTCATAAATTGCAAGGTCCCTCCAAGAAATACTCACATTTTAGAAAATATACTTGAAAACTAAAAAATAGAATTATAATGAATATGATTTCCACTGGTGGGGCTGGGGGTCCTATTTTAGGCAAAGGAGAACAACCTAATAGATTTCCAGTGCAATGGTGGTAGACATCCACTGAGTTTTACGTGCAGAATTTATAAAATCATGGTGACCCTTGTATGAGATTCTAAAAGCAGAAAACTAGGAGAATAACAAATTGTCCTAACATCTCCTCCCACCTCACACACACACCACACACACAGTCGCTGATGTTCTTGTATAGAACATCTCACTCAACTCTACCTACCACTAAGAGCGGAAAGAGTTCATGAATGTATTCATCTTAGACCTACACGTGTGGAACTCAAAATAGTCCTTTACAAAATTTGTGGTGGTGTTTGTTTTTGTTTGTTTGTTTTTTTTGTCATTTACAGTGTATGCCTTTTATGTCAGCATATGTGCACGTTTGTTTCAATATGCAGATTCCTTTTTCTCCTTCAACATTTTAAAATATGTTCTTGAGACAAGTACCTGGCACTCAATCCCACATGTCCATAGATGTTTAAGATTAACATATCCACTATAAATACTGGGCATATTGTCTTCTCTGCCCGAGGTAAGGTATTATATTTCTTATCATCATAAAAGGGGGCTCGGGTGGCCTAGTTGTGAGAACGCGCGCTGCAATCATAACAGCACATGATTCAAATCTACCAGCTGCTTTGTCAGAGAAAGATAGGCAGTCTCCTCCCGTGTGATTTACTGCCTCTGAAAACCCACTGGAGGGTCAGCTAGAAATCATTTTAGACTCAGCAACACATAACAATAACATCATCATAATAATGCTTAAAGTGACTTAAACAAGGCAAACTTGTGGATGACAGAATACTTCTCCCTAATGGGACCTAATAAAACAAAGTAATCTGGATTTTTTTTCCTCAAAAGAGATTTATTGAAAACCACCTGGCATATCCCCTTTTTCTGAGAAGTATCACCAGCTGGGGAAGCACGGGGAAATCCTGAGGAGCTTCACGCTGGCAAGGTGTGATTAACATCGGGCTCTCAGATGGCTGCTAGCAGCAATAATCATCCTAACTGATACATAGTCCAACACCTCTTTCTAAATGACTTGCTGCTGCCTTGGAAAATTAACCCCTATAGTGACTCCAAGGCTTCTTCAGTTCTTCTGAAGGCCTTGTATGAAATGTTAGAGGTTGATTTCTCTGAATTAGATTTCTGACATTTTGTCTGGGTTTGGATCCTACAGTCATTACTAGCCATATGACTTTGGACAAGTAAGAGCCTGTTTTCCTAGTCTGTGAGAAGGTGATGATAAAGGTACCTAGTACACAGTTGTTGGGAGGATAAACTGAGCCTCTATATTTAGAACATTTACTCCAGTGCCTGAAAAGATGTGTGTTCATGTGTTTACTTCTATCAAAACAAGTATTAATTTAAGAGAACAGGTTTTTCTTGCATAAAATCACATAATCTGTCACCACGTGCTACGACCATCATGTGTGGCCATAGGCAATCGAAAGAAAATAGATAATTTAGTCAATGAAAATGTAATGAAATATTTGCTCAGATTTGAGACTGAAAGGCCATGGTGTCAGTTGCAGAGTAGTAAATGTACCGATGTCAGACTAGAAGTGGTTGTAGTAACTGGAGATGATGAAATTCCTTTAAATAAAGGTTTGGAGTAACTTGAGTAGTAAACAGACAAAATTACCAACATAGTCTGGAAAATAACAACTGCCATCATTGTCCACCTCAGTGTGTGGTAATGTGTCGAGGACTGCTGGGTGCATTGTCAGCATATTCTCACAGGAATGGAGTGCTGTGCTTCATAAATAAGAGACCTCTTCATATCTGAATAGGCAGTTACTTACAGTTGTACAGTAATTACTAATATACATAACTTGCTCTGTTTCTACAAAATTTTTATATAGGTAGGTCTAAGTAGTAAGATAGGTGGGTGGATTGCTAATGTAATATGTACCCTTTTATTTGGCTGTACACATTGGGTTGGAATCCAGGTTGAAAGTCATCTGGAGCAGCTGGATTCTACAGAGGTTTGTTTTCTGATTCTGGTGAGGATTAGGGTGAATGTTTATTCACCATTGGATGGGAGTTGATTTTATTAGGCCTCCTATTTAAAAATGTATTTGGGGAGAACCAAGATGGCAGTGGTGGAGGAAACATTGTAAGGAACTGCATGAGCAGCAAGCTGCATAGAAACGGGTCACCATGGCCCTTCACAGTCCTCAGTTTAGCGATAATTGAACAATTAAACATTACCGGTCTTCAATATGGATCGAGGCTCAACATCAAGAGAACAAAGATTCACAAAAAGAATAGGTGAGTCTCATGGCTCCCAGTTCCCCACTGCCAAGCACACACTGTTGTCACAACTCCATGAGGCCTTTGTGGCCAGACCCCTGGGATGGATGGCAGGGCCCCAGACCCCAAAGCTAGTACAATGGAGCCTCCACACTGCCACAGAATAAACTTATTCTAAAATAAATTCTCAGAACCAAAATGGCAAGAGACACGACATGAGGAGCTGAGGGTTCAGAAACCACATGGAAGCAAGCCACGCAACTTCTATATACCTCAAAAGCCAGGCAGTTGACTGCTTGGACATCAGTGTGGACTGAATTGAAGCTCAACATCAAGTGGACAAAGACTCTCGGAGGAACATGGGTGAGTCCCGCTTCCTCCCACTGGCTGCCATCGAGTCTGCAGTGCTGTGACTCAGTGGGGCTTCTGTGGTCAGGACGCATGGGTTCTCTGGCTTGGACCAGGCAGCAAGTCCTGGGACCCATGGCCAGTGTGAAGGAACCCCCACACAGCTGGCTAATGCATATGCAAGAAGCCATAGTCCCCAGTGGGGTGGTGGTGGTAGTAGCCTCAATGCCATGGAGCTGCGGGAGGTGAAGAACTTCATAAGGTTGAAAGCATCTCGCTGTCAGTGAAGATTTCCTTGGACAGGCCAGAGAAGATCATCAACATGATTGATTGATAAGGGTTGCTGTGAGTTGTCTACAACTCAATGACACTTAATAACAACAACATAACTGAGACTACAGTTCTCCTCAGTACACCACATATTTTTATTTCTTAACTACTGCTGCCAAGAACTATTGAGACCTAGGGAGAGTCTGTTCACCACTCTCAGAGTCCCTTCTCCATTTGTGAAGGGAGAGGGTAGTGATGTATACTTTGTATTGCAATCTGACCACTTTGTGGAGAGGAATGGGGCAGGGCAATGGTGGTGACACCAGAACTGGGGGTGCTGTCCCTGGCCATGGTCTTCAGTGAGGCACAAGGTCCAGACTTCGGGGGAAGGAGACTTCGGTAGGGGTGGTGCTACCCAGCCCTCAGATTGAACTGTTTGGCCCTCAGGGTGAGATTCTTGGCCCTTGGGGTGTGCCACCCAACCCCTGGAGAGAACCGTTCAACCCTCAGGGTGTGACGTCCAGCCCCTGAGGAAAACCGTTTGGCCCTTGGGGTGAGCTGTGTGGCCCTCAGGGTGAGCCGTTTTGCCCTAGGGGGTGAGCCGTTTGTCCTCAGGGTGTGCAAACCAACCCCCAGGGAGAGCAGTTCGGCTCCTGGGGTGAGTGGTTTGGCTTTCGGGGTATGCCACTCAGACCTAGGGGTGTACCATCCAGCTCTTGGGAAGAGCCTTCAGTTTGCTGGGGAAAACTGTCTAGGGTATACAAAGAATTTTATCTAAGTCACTTTATTCCACCTTTCCCCCCAGTACACGTGTAAGGAACACCTCCAAAGCCCTTCTGTTTGTAACTCACAATTTTGTTCTCTCTAGGTTTGCTCCGTTTCCTATAGGTAATCTTAACACTGAGTTTTACTCCAAACCTGAATCCAGAACCCAGTTCCAGAGACAAAACTGCCAGCTAGGGAAGTGAAGGAGGATGGAGCCTCAGGGTTCAGCCAGCCATCCCCACTGGACCCAGCTTGGCAAACACTTTGCAGTCCAGACGGCAGTAAATGTCGGGAAAATATCACCTAACAGAACAAGAAGGCATGCAGCTTCAACCAGGACCACAATTAAGGCGTTCAAGTAGGCTTCCCTTCCCCTTTCACATCAACACCCCTGTTCAGCATGAAAAAGCCAGAGTCTGTGCCCCATTCCAAAGTGAGAAACCCACAAATGAAAAAGACAATTTCTTTGTTGAAAATAAAAAATCCCCATTGGACTATGCTCACCATTAACCTTTTTTTTCTGGTCCCTGATGCATCTTTCTCATTTTCTCTGCCTACTTCCCACACCCACCAAATTGTGCAGCCCTGTGATTTCATCCCTGCCCATCATCACTCTTTTGCTCCCAACCCTCACCTCCTTGTATCCCCATACATGTTTTTCACAATTTAAAAACAACAACAACAAAAAAAACCAACCCCCCCCCTCCCCACACACACACAAACCAAAAAAAACCACTGCAATTCAGTTGGGTTACATAAGAATTCAAATAACTTTAAAAAACTAAATAATAAAGAAAATCAATATTAAAAAATGCATGTGGGCCCTCAGGCCTGCTGCTCTCAGGCTGGTTTTAATTGTTTTTGGTCAAACATTCTTCTAAGGGGTGTAGCACTGGTCTGTACATTTGCTGTACAGAAGTAACTCATGGTTGCTGTGTTGCCAAACACTGTGACACTGATGTGTCAAATGCGAGAATGGTTACCCATGGTGGACAATGTTTGGTGGAGCTCCCCAATTAAAACAGACTTGAAAGCAGGAGCGGCACCCACTTCCAAAATAGCTTGCCTCCAGAAACCGTATGACCATGGAGAAATGATGAAAATTTATACAAGTGTTCAGATCTTTTGTTCATAGTGTCTCTATGAGTCATATACAACTCTGTGGCACTTAACAACAACATAGTGACTGCTAGCTTTTTATGCTTCCTCGCACAGTGAATTCTCAACATGGGCTCCCATAGACCATCAATATTTGCATCACTTTGATAGAAATGTAAACATATGGACACCATCCAGTGTTCTGCAAAAGTGGAATCCAGAGAATCAGGCAGAATTTTCCTTTTAGCAAGCTCTCTGGCATAAGTCAAGCTTATTGACATCAAGTTAGTTCCAATTTTTAGTGATTATTCATCTAGTTTCTGAGGCTATAAATCTCTGAAGAATATCTTTCACCCTTGGAGCCACTGATGGATTCAAATCATCAAAGAGGCATGGCCTTTGTGTTGAAAACACAACTTGCTAAGGACTAGGCCACAAGAGTTCCTTAGGGCAATGAGTTTTGAGTTTGGAGGTAAAGTAATTTCGAATCTTGGGTGGTGCAAGTGGTTGAATACTCAACTAGTAACTAAAAAGTTGATGTTTTGAAACTTCCTAGTTTCCATGAAACTGAAATGTTTTTTAGCTTCAGAGGAGTAAATTCATTTTTTTTAACCAAATCTTGTAGTCCAAAATTGAGTAAACAATGGAATCAATATGTTTTCTAAATGTAAGATGGATCTTAATGCAATCAAACTGTGTTAATGATAACTGGGATGTAGAACATGCAAGTTGGACACAATAAAGAAGGAACGGTAATTGGAAAGTATGAACTTGGTGACAGAAATGAGGCTGGAAATAAAATGATTGCATTTTGTGCATTTGATGATTTATTCATTGAAAATACCTTTTTAAGAAAACACAGTGACTTTACACATGGACCTCGCCTAATGGACTGTATAAGAATCAGATTGACTACATCTATGGAAGGAATTGTTGGAAAAGCTCAATATCAGCAGTCAAATCCAGGCCAAAGGCAAACTAGAACAGACCAATTATTCATGTTGTTATTCTTATGTGTCGTCAAATCACCTGCAAATCATAGCGACCCTAAGGATAACATCTCTGTCTAACCCCTGCTCTATCCTATGTCAACCTTTTATCTCTGACACACCCACCCCCATTACCTCAGTCACTGAGCCAATCCATCTCAACAATGGTCTTCCTCTCTTACAATTTCCCTCCACCCTCCTAAGCATAATGTCTGTCTCCAAGGACTGGTCCCTACTTGCAGCATGCCCAAAATATGTCAGCCTCAGAATCCTTGCCTCCAAGGAGCAGCCTAGTTTTACTCTCTCCAGGATGAACCTGTTCATTCTCCTAGCTGCCCATGGTATATTCAATATTCTTCTCTAGCACCACAGCTCAAAGGCGTAAATGCTCCTTCTATCATCCCTAGTTATTGTTCAGCTTTCTGATGCATAACACATAATGGTGAAGACCATGGCCTGCATCAGGCACACTTAAAATCTCCAGGCTGACATCATTGCTCTTAACTACTAGGGAGATGTCCCTAACAGCAGACTTTCACAATGCAATTAATCTTTTGATTTCCTGGCTGCTGGTACTAAAAGCATTAATTGTGGAGTCAAGTAAACTAAAGCTATTAACAACCTTCACCATCTATCTCTTTACCATCTATCATATGCATGTCCAAAATGAGGCTGAAGAAAAGTAAAACAAGTCAGCAAGTACCAAAATTCAATCTTGAGTCTATTCCACCTGAATTTCAAATCATCTTAAGAATAAAGTTTGAAGCATTGAACACCAATGATAGAAGACCAGATGAGATGTGGAATGACATCAATAATATCATCTATGAAGATAATAAAATGTCATTACAAAGACAAAAGAGAAAGAAAAAGCCAAAATAGATGTTAGAAGAGACTCTAAATATTACAGTAGAGCACCAAGAAGCCAAACAAAGGCGAAAGATGCCAAAGGAAAATAGCTGAAAAGATTTCTATAGACAACTTGAGAAGACAAAGTGTTATAATGGAATGTGCAGAGACCTGGAATTGGAGGATAAAAATGGAAGAACTTGCTTTGAGTTTCTCAAGCTGAAATAACTGTAAAACAAACATAAGTCTAGAGTCACAGGACTTTGGGTATCTTGTTCCAGGAAACATCAAAAGAAGATGGAAAGGATACATAAGCCATTGTACCAAAAAGAATTGACTGACACTAAAAAGTTTCAGGAAGTACCATATGAACAAGAGCCAATGGTAATGAAGGAAGAAGTTGAAGCTGCACTGAAAGCATTATCAAAAAATAGGAAACCAACTGGCGTGTTTCAACTAACAGATGCAGCCCTGCATGCACTCACCAATCTATGTCAGGAAATATGGAGGACAGCTCTCTGGCCAATGGATTGGAAGAGATTTGTATTTATTCCCATTCCCAGAAAAAGATGATCTAACAGAATGTGGAAACTATTGGACAATACCATTAATACCACATGCAAGCAAAACACCACTGAAGATCATTAAAAACGGCTAGAACAGTACATAGATAGGGAACTGCCAGGAGTTCAAGTACGGTTTAGAAAGGGCCATGGAACCAGGAATATCATTGTTGATATCAGATGGATCGTGGCTGAAAGTAAAGAATACCAGAAGAATGTCTATTTATGCTTTATTGACTATACAAAGGAATTTGACTGTGTATATCATAACAAATTATGGCTAACTTTGAGAAGAATGGGAATCTCAGAACACTTAATCGTGCTCATGAGAAATATATACCTAGACCAACATGGTGTTGTTCAAGCAGAGTATGAAAACACTGTTGTTGTTGTTGTTGCTGTTATGCGCCATCAGGTCACTTGCAAATCATAGCAACCCTATGGACAATAGCCCTGAAACCTGCTCTATGCTGTGCCAGCTTTGCTGTCTCTGACACACCTACTATCATCGCCCTATCACTGTATCAATATATCTTACTGATGTTCTCCCTCTCTTTCTCCATCCCTCCATCCTTCCAAGCTTGATGGCCCTTTCCGAAGATTGAACCATCCTTGTAACATGCCCAAAGTGTGTCAGACAAAGCCTCAGAATCCTTGTCTCCAAGGAGCATCCTGTTTTCACCCACTCTAGGATGAACCTGTTCTCCTAGCAGTCCATGGTATATTCAACACTCTTCTCCAGCACCACAGATCAAAGGCATAAATTCTCTTTCTATTATCCCTAGACATTGTACAACTTTCTGATGCAGAGCAAGCAATTGTGAAGACAATGGCTTGAATCAGGTGCATCTTAGTTTCCAGACTGACTCCATTGCTCTTCAGTACTCTGGAACACTACATGGTTTAAAAGGTATGGTTTAGGAGGGTATGTGTCAGGGTTGTAACTTTTCTCCATACCTATTCTATGTGTATATTGAGTAAATTATTTTAGAAGCTGGAATCTGTGAAGAAGAATGTGGCATCAGGATCAGAGGGAGACTTTTCAGTAACCTGTGGTATGCAAGTGACACAAGCTTGCAGAAAGTGAGGAGGACTTGAAGTACTTTTTGTGGAAGATCAAAGAATACAGCCTTCAATATGAGTTGCATCTCAAAATAAAAAAAAAATCTTACCACTGGACCTATAGGCAATATCATAATAGAGAGAAAAAAATCAAGTTGTCAAAGATTTCATCTTATTGGATCCACAATCAACACCCTTGGTGCAAGCAGTCAGGAAATCAGAAGATGTATTACACTGGGAACATCTGCAGTCAGGGATCGTTCCAAATTATTGAGGAACAATGATGTTAGTTTGATAACTAAGGTATGTCTGACTTAGGCCATGATCTTTCCAATTACTTGCTATGCCTCTGAGAGCTGGATAATGAATAAGGATAGCAGAAGAAGAATAAATTCTTTTAAATTTGGTATTGGACTAGAGTACTGAATATCCCATGGACTGTCAAAAGAACAAACAAATATGCCCTGGAGAAAGTGTAGTCAGAGTGCTCCTTGGAGGCAAAGATAATAAAGCTTCATCTCACATGCATCTCACATGTTACTAGGAAAGGGTATTCCTTGGAGAGGAGCATGATGCTTGGAAAGGTGGAGAGTCTGCGAAAGTGAGGAAGACTTCCAAGACTTCCAATCAGGTGGATTGATACAGTGAACTGCTGCAATGTACTTTAGTGTGTCAGGAGGGTGAGGATGCCACAGGATAGGACGGGGTTCTGATTTGTTGTTCATAGAGTTGCTATGGGTTGTACTCAGCTCAGTGGCACCTAAGAACAATAGCAGTCACTTCTAAAGAGAAGACAGACCTTGTGATTAGCTTCCACAATGCCATAGCCTTGAAAACTCTGCACACATAGGCTTGTCGTGATTCACAATTACTCTACTGCAATTGGCTTCCTTTAATTTTCCCCCATATAATTCTTTTGTGTATGCTGAACTTTGATAAACACTACTCTACTGGACCTGCTCCTGTTGTTGTGACATCAAGGTGAATATATAATTCATAGTGACCCTACGAACAGATCTGAACCATGTCCTATCCTATGCCATCCTTACCATCCTTGATATGCTTGATGTCATTGTTTCAACCACTGTGTCAATCCATTTCATTGAGAGTTGTCTGCCCTTCCTTCCCACTCCACCCTTCAGTACTGTCCTTCATATAAATTAGCTAGCCTTCTGTGCTTCATTTTGCAAAATTACTTCCTTTTGCCTCTTCTTAACATTGCAACATCTGCCATCTAATGTTTTCCTTAATAGAAACATAACTTAGATCACAACTTTCTCTGCCTTAGCCCAACAGGGTACACATGTTTGTGTTTTCTTCTTGAAGACAGTGCCAGGTTCTCTGTCATGAAAGTTATCCACCTAGATGCCATTTCTTCAATACTAGAGTGGTTTAATTCTGGAAGAGAACTCTACTGCCCTGTAGATTAACCTGCTAAAACATTATCATTACATCATAGATTTAAGACTGCGAACACGACCATGATGTGCTGAATGATGTTTTGAATGATGAATTGGGTTCATCCAGTATACCAGCAGTCTCATTAATTTTTCTTAAAAATCCTCTGTCTTCTTACTAATTCTAGAACTGACACAAGTTCTGAAAACATTCTTGTTTTAATTAATTCCTTTATTGCTTGGAATCTTGTTTGTTTTACCAAAAGGATCAAGCTCTCTTTGTGGATGATTATGTAGAACAAAATCTTATAAATGCAAAACAAAGACAAATCAGATGCTTACATTTAGCCACAGGATAATTCAGGATGGGGCTGTTAGCTTGAGGAATACCCCAATTGGCTCAGCTGCTTTGCATTTTTACATTGATAGAGATTGTCTTAATAAATTGGCACAAGTTTGTATCAGATGAGAAATGGCTTTGTTGGTACAGAGAATGTCTCAGTGATGGATCCTAAGGCTGAGGAATCAAATCAGAAAGCGAATTTATTCAATTGCAAGGAGAAATCTCTCCAAAAATGGAAAACCCTGATCCACAAGATCAAAGCATTATTTTCCTAGAGTCAAACTACATGGCAAGCCAAAGTGTCTTCAAAGTTTAACCAGTAAGTTTTAACATGAGAAACCACTGAAACAGGAACTTAAAGTTCTTTAAAGTGTGTAGAGCCAAAATATGTTCATGGAAACAAACTTCATAATTAGAGGATTACTTTTCTAATATAGAAATTGAATTAATGATACTGGGTAGAATTCCATGTTAAAGCGCATTAGGATATGAAGCCCATCTTACTAGAGAGAAACTCATTGCCCTCACGTCAATTCCAACTCATGGCCACACTTTAGGACAAAGAAGAGCTTCCTGTAAGGTTTCCAAGGCTGTAAACCTTTATGGATAAAGACTCGTTTCTTGTTTCTTCTTTCTTCTTCATACAGCTTCTGGGTTCAACCACTGACCTTTTGGTTATCAGCTCAATATTTTGACCACTGTGTCACCAGGACTGTCTTACTGCAGAGTTGTTATGTGTCATGAGTTGGAATGAACCGGTAGCTAAACTTCCAGGGGATTTTCAGAGCCAGTAAATATTGCCCATTGTTTTCCCACAGAGCAGCTGGAAATTCGAACCTCATGCCCTTGAATTGGCAGCTCAACTCTTTACCACTAAGCCAGTGGGGCCCCTTAATGGCGACAGGGCCTTTCAAACAAGACTGAAAATGGTGGGTCCATTATTAGCTAAGGCCATCTCTTACCATTAGCTAAGGCCATCTCTGGTTAGTATTGTGAAGTCAAATTTAATGCTGAATTGGAATGCCACATGTTGAAGTTCTAATTCCTAAGCAGTAAGCAGACTCAGCAAGACCTAGTTCACCTCTCAAGAAAAAGCAAGCTCACTCATCAGGACACTGCTTAATGGCATTCCTTTTGGTTTTTGTTTTCTGAATATAAAGCCAATATACTGGCAATGCTTTGTAGTTGGCAAATATCATAGGGAAATCTATCTGTAGAAAGATTCTTCTATAGCTTTTACTCACTAGGTTTTGAGGTTTTAAGATTTTCCTGACAAATCAACTCTGTAGCAACTGGTTTGGTTTCTTTTTTTATTATTATTGTTATTAATGTTCTTTTAAGACTAAAAAAACCCTATTAGTCAAATGAACAGACTCCTTAAACATTCCTGCATTTTTGTTGTGCTAATTTACCTGTTGATTTGAATTTTTAATTGATTGCTCAAAAAAAAAAGTATTTTGAGTGATCAGATGGACTGAATAAAGCTAAGATGACTAGGCAGCTCTGGTAAGCACTGGTAAGAACTAGTTTCCCAGTTTTCAGTAGAGCTCAGAAGCTCCTCCCCCAGACAACTGGACACAGAGGGCTTCCTTTCTGCCTCCACCAAAGACGTACTCTTTTCCAGCCCATAAAATGACCATTGCATTGGAACAGACGAAAGAAAGAACTGTCTAAAAGAAATATATGATTAAGCATTATATGTACTACACCACCCCCGAATAAGAGGTATATCATTGCAAAGAGGACTGGGGCAAAGGGGAGGGAGTGAGGTAATGGTGTAACAATGAATGAATAAAAATAATTTAAAAAGGTGAACTGGGGGAGGGGGAAGGGAAGAAGAGCAGGTAAAATGTGTAACAATGAATGAGTGAATGAAAATCTAACTTCTGTAAACATTCTTTAAACTCAATTAAAATAATTTAAAAAAAAAATGAACCAAGAACTCCTAGTTGCCAAGGCTAGTTTTTGTCCTTCTGTCCTTCCCTTAGAGCATTATTTGCTCATAGCTGATTCTCAAATGGGTGAGATGTGTGTGGGTTTGAATTGCTAGGGAAGGCCCGCTTTGGGCTGGCAGTGAAATTCTCTATGAACTGTGCCACCAGAGCACCCTAGAAATTTACAGATGTCTGTTTTTTAAAAACCTACACATTTTGTTTTCTCAGAAAAATAAGCTACCTGGGTACCTGGCTCAATTCTGGACAGTAGACAGTCTGACTGAATTGTGTGTGTGGAGAATGAAAATATCTGCCTCTATGGCTCATTTTGTCCTCACACCCCTCTTCCATTTTCTACTAACACACATTTTTCCCTTGATATATTGATATATTCAAGCTATGCACAGCTGATATGCTGTAGAAGCTACAACTGTTAAACATTTTATGATAACTTTGCACATCTCTGCTCTGATCACAGTTAGTCTTGCACTTAACTCTCAGCAAACTTATTTCCCAATTTGGAGTTGGAGACTGACTGGCATTCTCAAGTACTGTGTTTACAGTACTTCCTACCATGTGGCCTAAAGTATGAAAAAAGAAACAACAACAAAAGTGCTCTTATAAAAGTCATTGTATGTTATGGAAATACTGTTTATTTTGTTAAATGTGTTGGTGATCAAATGTCCTTAATCTTAAGTGATGTAAACTTACTTATTTAGGGATGTTATTGTTTTGGTTAAACATTCCTTTAGGTCGTGTAGTCCTGGTGTGTCCACTTGCTATACAGAGGTAACTCATGGTTGCTGTGAAGCTAAACACTGTGACACTGATGTGTCAAATGTGATAATGGTTACTCATGGCGGGTAGTGTTTGGTGGAGCTCCCCAATTAAAACAAGCTTGGAAGCAGGAGTGGCATCCACTTCCCTAATAGCTCGCCTCCGGAAACCCTATGAACCTGGAGAAAGGATGACAGTCACGCAAGTGTTGAGGACTTTCATTTATAGGGTCACTATGAGTCACCTATGACTCCATGGTTCTTAACAACAACAAACAACATTGTTGCTGTATGCTGTCATTTCAGACCTGACCCATAATTGATCCTCCAGTGGGTTTTCAGAGGCAAGAAATTACACAAGAAGAGACTGTCAATTTAGGGATAAAATATCTTAATGTCCTGAAGTTACTTTTCTAAATGATCCAGCTAAATGCACACACACACAGCTGCACATAAAGTAAACAATAAAATGTTAGCAATTATTCACTCTAGATAGAGGGTGTGGGAGACATTCGTTGGATTAATTCTATGACTTCTCTTTATATCTAAGCTTTTATAATAGAGGAAGTAAAAAGCTGTGGTGGTCTCTGTTGGTAGATGTTGAGTTAGCTCCGAGGTACTTGCATACAATGAAATAAAACACTTCCTGGTCATGCCCATCTTCATAAGTTACACTTGAAAACATTGTTGCTGCCATTGTGTCCATCCATTGTGTCAATCCATCTCATAAAGAGCTGCCTTCTTTTTCACTGACCCTCTTTTTCACCAAGCACTATGTCCTTTTCCAGAGACTGGCCCCTCCTGTTGGTATGTCCAAAGTACATAAGACTGTCTCACCACCTGCACTTCTAAGCTACACTTCTGGCTACATTTCTACCAAGGCAGATTTGCTCCACTTTCCGGCAGCCCATAGGATGTTCTTGCCAACACCATCATTTAAAGGCATCAGTTCTTCTTTGATCTTCTTTACTGTTAATCCAATTTTCATATGCAAAGAAAGCAATTGAAAATACCATGGATTAGATCAGCAACAACATGGTCATCCTCAACGTGGTATCTTTATTTTCTAACAGTTTAAAGAAGTTTTCTGTAGCAAATCGGTCATCCACTACATGGTGTCATTTGGTTTCTTGACTGTTACTTTCATGAGTGTTGATTATGAGAGCAAATAAATTAAATCCTTGATGTTAGTCTTTTCTTTGTCAATTATGATGTTGCTTATTGATCCAGTCATGGGGATTTTTGTTTTCTTTATGTTGAACTATAATCTGTACTGAAGGTTGTAGTCTTCTGTCTTCATCAAAAAGTACTTCAAGTACTCTTCACTTTCAGCAACCAAGCTGGCGTCATCTGCTGTTACAGAACCTTTCTCCAATCCTGGCGTCATATTTTTCTTCATATAGTCCAGCTTGTTGGATTGTCTGCTTAGCATACAGATCAAAACAGTATCATTGAAGGACACAACTTCATCACACATTCATCCAGATTTTGAATCATTCAGTATCTGCTCGTACTCTTAGAAAGCCTACATCTTAATCCATGTACAGATTCCACATAAGCACAGTAAGTGTTCTAAATTCCCATTCTTCTCCATATTACCCATAATTGGCTAGAATCCACACAACCAAATATCTGGCATAGTCAACAGAACACACAGGTAAATATACTTCCAGTATTCTTTGCTTTCAACCAAGATTCATCTGGCAGCGTGATATTCTTTGTTCCAGGCTCTCCTCTGAATCCAACATGACTTTGACCATTCCCGACTGATGTATCACTGAAGTTTGGGTGTTTTTTTTTTTTATTATCCTCAGCAAAAGTTTCCTCACATGTAATATTAATGATATTCTGGTATAAAACCAAAAATGTGTATTAAGTGGGCAAAGTTTCCCTTTTTTACCAGTAAGCGGTGTTCTTAGAAAAGCCAACAGAGCAATCTATATTCAAATGATTCAGAATAATATGTTAAACAGAAAAGCAATCTTCATTTTGATAGAGTGTCCTCTTAAAAATGATTTAAGATGTATTAGAAGTCTTTATTGGCAGCTCTTTAAAGGCATGATTCTCAATTTTAGTCACACTTGTTAGATTTTTAAAAAAAGTTGAGAGAGAGAGAAAGAAAAAAGCTGGTCTCAAGAAACATTTTTGTTATGTTTCGTGAGAGGGATGCCAAGTGACCTTGCACAGAGGTCAAAATGGCCTCTGGGCAGACAAGGACACTTTCCTTCTTTTTTTTTCCTCATTAAATAAATTTTTTATTTTATACTGAAAAAAATTTTGAGGTGTTAAGACATTTTTGCTTCATAACACTCTGGCTTGGGCCAAGAGACAGGAAGTCAATGGATTTGACGAATATGAGAACAGGCAAGGGAGTCAAGTGGTCAGTAGAGAGCCAGGAGTCCAAACAATGAACTTCTGAATCCAGATCTTAGGTTAGTGGCAACTACTGCTTCCCCAAAGAACCTGCAACAACTGGGGGTCAACAGAGTAAGAAGGTAGTGAGGTACAGGGGGGTTGGCAAAAGGTCTTATTCTCCACGATGGGACCTCATTGCACAAACACCTCAAAAGTTCTTCTGAAAATCAGGTTAGGTCTGGACCAAGAGAGTTTCGATAGGAACCCAGTGAAGCTAAGTAACTTCACTAAAGAGAAGCAGAACATCCTGGGAAGAGCACCTAAGCTGTCAATGATGCTTTGTTGTTGTTGTTTTGTGCCATCGAGTGGCTTGCAACTCACAGCAACCCTATGTACAAGAGCCCTAAATGCCGTTCTATCCTGTGCCAACCTCGTCGTCTCAGACACACTCATTCTCACTACTCCACTCACAGAATCGATCCATCTCATCGAGGGTCTTCCTCTCCTGCACCGTCCTTCCACTCTCCAAACATGATGTCCCTCTCCAAGGACTAGTCCCTCCTTGCAACATGCCCAAAGTATGTCAGACGAAGATTCAGAATCCTTGACTCCAAGGAGCAGTCTGGCTTCACCCTCTCCAGGACAAACCTGTTTGTTCTCCTAGCAGTCCGTGGTATATTCAACACTCTTCTCTAGCAACAACAGCTCAAAGGCATCAACTCTCTTTCTATCATCCCTATTCCCTGCCCAACTCTCTGATGCATAGCACGTAATTGCGAAGACTATAGCCCGGATCAGGCGCACTTTAGTCTTCAGCCTGACATCATTGCTCTTCAGTACTCTTGAGAGGTCCCTCACTGTTGACTTTCCCAATGCAATTTGTCTCCTGATTTCCTGGCAGCTGTTACTAAGAATGTTGACTGTGGAACCAAGTAAACTAAAACTGTCAACTATCTCAATCTCTTCACCATCCATACTGATGCTGCCAAATGGCCCAGTGGTGACAATCTTTGTTTTCCTGATGTTGAGCTTCAATCCATATTGAAGACTGCAGTCCTTGACCTTCTGCAGCAAGCGCTTCAGGTCCTCCTCAGTTTCAGCAAGCAGGGTTGTGTCATCTGCATAACACAGGTTGTTGATGATTCTTCCACCAATCCTGATGCCACATTCCTCTTCGTACAGCCCAGCATCTCAGATGATCTGTTCTGCATACAGATTGAAAAGACATGGAAACAAAATACATCCCTGACGGACCCCTTTCTTGATTTTGAACCATCCAGTGTCTCCCTGCTCTGTTCTGACGACTGCCTCTTGATCCAAGTATAGGTTTCTCATTAGCACAATCAAATGTTCTGGGATTCCCATTCTTCTCAGAGTCAGCCACCATAGCTTGTGATTCACACAGTCAAATGCCTTTGCATAGTCAATGAAGCACAGGTAGACACTCTTCCGGTATTCTTTGCTTTCTGCCAAGATCCATCTAGTACTAGCCAAAATATCGTTAGTACCAGAACCTCTTCTAAATCCAGCCTGCACATCTGGCAGTTCTCTGTTGACATATTGTTCCAAACGTGTTTGGATAATTTTTAGCAGAATCTTGCTTGCATGTGATATCAGTGATATTGTTCGATAATTTCCACACTCTATTGGGTCACCTTTCTTGACATGAAATGTCATGTACAGATTTCTATTCCCAAAATGTGGACCAGAAGTGATTTAGATATACCCATGAGGTTGCAATATCTTCAAAAGTAGTTTCTTTCCACTTTTACTAGCGGTTTCTCCATGCAGTGCTTGCCAAGGTCCTGTTATTTCATGCCAATAATTTAATTGCTTTCTTTGCAGTGGTTCAATTCTACAGACATTCTAATTTAAGGTTTGGCTAACTCTTAAATATATATCATTTCACTGGATTTACGAAGGAACGAAGAGTGCAAAACCAATTAAGGCATCAAAGACAAGCTCATCCTTGTTTCCAGTGCAAAATGAAAGGTTCAGCCAAGCACTTCATCTGTCCACTGTGCTTTTTCCCTTATGGTGACTGGCTCCAGGCCTTCTGGTCACCATAGCCTGCCCTCTGTGGGATAGTCTTCTGTGCTCAGTATTAGGACCAGCTGCCCTATAATTTGCTAGTGTCTCCAGAGAGTTGGCAAAGCCCAATTGTTGAATTAGCTGTAAATGATTTGATTAGAACTCAGATCTGAGAGAGAGACCAGCTTTCTAAGACTTTCTGGGTAAGACTTTGTTCAGATCTTCAAGGGTTAATAGCTTAAGCGATATAGAGAACTCTGACCCAGGCAAAGCCAGCTTTGCAGTTCCTCCCTGGCATTCCCCTTCCTTTAAGTACCTTACTTCCTCCAGCACTTCCTCTTGCTACAGGGTGAGGTAGGGAGGCATTCACAAATTTATCTAGTATCTAAAAATAAAAACCCCAAAACAAAACGAAACTGTGGTATACACAGAACAGGTTTGGGGCTGAAAGGAGAGGAGAGAAACCGGAAACTGTTTCAGCCCACGCTCCTAGCGAGGCCCCTGGAGAACATCATGTGGTTTGTTTGAATGGTCCTGGATTTTCTTGCAGAGGCTGCTGAGGAAAGGTGGGAGGCAAGGCGGGGATGATAAGGGGCAGACTGCGCAGCAAATCTCACTTTCACATCCCAGCTGTACGTAGGCACCAGCTAATGCCCAAGCTCTTGGCGCTGACCTGGGCTCCCCAGGTGCTAGGTCCTGGACTGTTTTCGGTTTCTGTCTACATCACTGCTCCAAGCCTTCCAGAGACTTCGCCCAGCCAGTCCAGGGTGTACCTATCTATCTACTGCTCTAGAGCACGTGAGTGGGAAGCCAAATCACACATACACTAGTGACTTAATGTAAGCAAAGCCCTTTTGCCCACAGCATTCTAGGGAGAAAGGAAGTTATTCACTTCAACCTTTGTATGGTGGGCTATTCGAGTAGATTTCAGTACACAACATATTAGAGTCTTGGCAACTTTTGCTTATTTCAAGATACAGAAAATACTCCTCTTTTATTACTTACAGTTATTAACAATGAGCCAGTTCTTTCCACAGTAAGGAATTTGTTAACATAGACTCTCCTTCCCTACTTCTTCCCCTGTTCTGGTCCCTCCAGTTCCTGCCCCCTCCCCCATATTGCTCAGGTGTAACCAGCCTGAGTGAAACTCTGCTTCAGAGGGCACAGGTGCTGGGCAGGAAGAAACCAGGCCAGCTGGGGAGGTGGCTCCTATGCAGAAATGTAGCAAAGCTATCCCATATAGCCACCAGTCATCTGTCAGTTTGTTGCACTGTGGTAGCTTCTGTGTTGCTGTGGTCCTGGAAGCTAGACTATATGACACTATTTCAAATACCAACAGAGTCACCATGGTGCATAGGCTTAATGAAGTCACAAGACTAAACCAGACTGAGGACAGTGACCTGGCAAACTACTACTACTAAAAATATAGGCCATTAAAAATCATGTGGAGAGCAGTAAAACACGGTCTGATATAGTGCCAGAAGTTGACATCCTCAAGTTGGAAGACACTCAAAATGCCTCTGAAGAGCAGCTACCTGCTCAAAGTAGTTGTTATTGTATACTGTCGAATCAGAACTGACTCATAGCTGACCCTCCAGCAGGTTTTCAGAGGCAGTAAAGTGCATGGAAAGAGACTTGCCCAATGTGCAGAGCAGCTGGTGAATTCAAACTGCCTGCCTTTATTTGACAGCATATCACCTACTAGGTCAACAGAGCGCCTTCCTCAAAGTATAGTCATCCTTAATATGAGTGGAGTAAGCTTTCGAGAACCTTCATTTGCTGATATGGCACACCTCACAATGAGAAGAAACAGCTACAGATATCTATTAATAATAGGAACATAGAATGTATGAAATATGAATCAAGGAAAACAGAAAGTTGTCAAAAATGAAATGGAACTCTCAAAGATTGATATCCTAGGCACTAATGAATTAAAATGGACTGGTACTGGTCATTTTGAATCCAACAAATATGTGATCTACAATGTCAAGAGTGACAAATTTAAGAGGAACAATATTTCACTTATCATCATAAAAAATAAGTATAAAAATAAAAGACCATTTCAAGAGCTGTCTTAAAATGTAATGCTGTCCATGATAGGATAATAGCAATATTGCCTACAAGGATGATCAGTTAATACCACTATTACTCAAATTTATGCACCAACCCCTAATGCTAAAGATGCAAAAATGAAAGTTTCTTAACTTCTGATGTCTGAAATCCATCAAACAGCAATCAAGGTACATTGATTATTATTGCAAACCCCATCTTTTGTTGTTAACTGTGTAGTAAGAATCCAGTTCCCAGCTGGAAATCCCATTCATGTTGCTATTAACATGCCATCCCGTCAACTATAGTTCACAACAACCCTATTGAACAACAGATCAAAACATTGCCCTCTCCTGTGCCATCCTCACAAGCTCTGCCATGCTCAAGCTCATAGGTGTAGTTGCTGTGTCAATGTATGTGTGTTCTCTTTCACGGACTCTGTCATTCCCAGTGTAATGTCTTTTTCCAAAGACTGGCTTCTCCTAACAACATGCCCTAAGAATGTGAGACAAAGTGTAGCTATTCTTGCCTCTTAAAGAATACCTGGTTGCACTTCTTCCAAGAAAAAATTGCTTGGGTTTTGTTGTGATTTTTGTTGTTATTGTTGTAGTCCATGGTATATTTAATAATCAATACCCCAATTCAAATGCACTGGTTAGATGAGTTTAAAACCCCACAGATTTTACATTAAAACTCAGACTTTTCCTCTTGGCAAAAAATAAAGCAGAAAATTTTATAATTCAGGGCACTATCACTACATCTGTAATAGCTAATATTCTGGGAGAGGAATCCACAGACCTGGGCTTACGTTTTGGAAAAGGTGTAGACAAAGTGCTCTTTGGAAAGAAGGATGGTGAAGCTACACCTCTCATACTCTGGACATGTTGTTGTTGTTGTTGTTGTTGTTGTTAAGTGCCATTGAGTCATAGATGATTCATAGCGATGCTATGAATGAAAGACCTGAACAGTTTTATAGTTTTCATTGTTTCTCCAAGTTCATAGAGTTTCCAGGGTTCCCTAAGCACTGATTTGTCCATTTTCTGTACAGAGGTAACTCATGGTTGCTGTGATGCTAAACACTATGACACTGATGTGTCAAATGCGATAATGGTGACCCATGGAGGACAGTGTTTGATGGAGCTCCCCAATTAAAACAGTCTTGGAAGCAGGAGTGGCATCCACTTCTGAAATAGCTTGCCTCTGGAAACCCTATGAACTTAGAGAAATGATGAAAGTTATACAAGTGTTCGGGTCTTTTGTTCATAGGGTCACTATGAGTTGCCTACCACTCGATGGCACTTAACAACAGCAACAACAATGAGAGAGCACTTTTGGCCTAGTGGACAAAAAGGGATGCTACCAAGCCAAAGGTGGATGATTTTAATCTTCAGCCCTCAGTCCTGGTTTTAATTTGTTTTGATCAAACATTCTTCTAAGTGGTATAGCACTGGTCTGTCCATTTGCTGGACATGTTAGGAGAGGCTATTTCTTGGAAAGGGATATCATATTTGGAAACATGGAGGGTTAGCAAAAGAAAGACCTTTGAGGAGATGGAATGACACAATGACTACAGAAATGGGCTCAAGTGTATCAGAGATGACAAGGATGGCACAGGATAGGACAGGGTTCAGAGCTGTCATTCATAGGGTCTCTATGAGTCATATTTGACTTGACGGCACCTTACAACAACAACAACACAACCTTACAAACTAGCCGTGAACATTGACTAATATATGCTCAGTGTCAAGCACACTGTGCTTAATCGCTATTAGTCACATAAGCTTAGATAGAGCAGGCCTTGGCCATGGCACTACACCTGTTTTATGTCAGAGTGGAGATATACGCAGATTCCTGACACTCTAAGCTGCTTCCTCTAGCTCCTAATATCATAGCACACAGGTAATCTTGAAGACAATGAAAAAAAAATACAGAAAACTTCCAACTGCAAACTGTTCCATAGATAGATAGTTTTACTTTAAGAGAGAAAGAGTGGTCATAGGAAAAAGATACTGAGCTGAGATCCAGACTGTAGTATTAACTGAGCTTTCGGACCCCAAGCAAGTTTTGTGCTTACTGGGTCTCAGCTCCCCTCCTATAAGATGGGAACTCTTTCTTTTACAAAAGATTCCTTGGAGAGTCTGGAACTTGAAAGAGATTTGACAAGTATAAGCTATCATCCTTACAGAATTCGGACAAAGGACGTGAGATCCCTGTGTTTGCCATGCTGAGCCTGCTGGTTGAGCCAGACCTCTTCTCAGAAGCAGCCCCATGCCAAGCAGCCTGCAGTGCTCACCGTGTCTGGCAGAAACACCCTTCCACCCTGGACAAGACTGGAAAGATACGGACAGATTTGTCAACTCTAGTTCAAGCCATCACCTTCCTGTTTGTGCTTGTCATTACAACAAACCCTTTCTCCATTTCAACATCTTTCCTAACACACTTCTATTTCTACATACCCAGGTCAGTCACCCTGCATTTTTGTAAGATTACATCATAGCAACATCTAAGGAGCTACTTGGACTCATCTGTAAAAATTTCTCTCAGAATGGATTACTCACAGGACATGTTCATAATTTTTCACACTTAAGACATGCAGATTTTACTAATTCTAGGAAATTTACTCTTCTTGCCCTTGACCTTGCCTCAATGGGCTCTTAAAACATATGAGGTAGTGAGTACATCTCTGGCAGTTCAAATCCACCAGCTCCTCAAGAGAACATTGGCAATATCCTACTGCCTGATTTACAGTCTCAAAACTCAATGGAGGGTCCGTTATGAGTTTATTCTGACTTGACAGTAATCAGTGACTCTGATGTTTTAAAGTTTGCCTGAACCTCTAGAGGTTCAGAGGAGAGGAGAGGGAAAGAGTACATTTTTTTCTCCCCTCCTTTTCTTGGCACCATTGTTAGTCACTAGGAGTCATAATAGACTATTGTCAAGTCATGTACAACTCATAGCGACCCTGTGAACACGGATCTAAACCCTGTCCTCTCCTATGAATCTTCATCGACTCTGGCATATATGACATACATACAGTGACCATGTCATCCACTTCAATAAGGACCTTCCTCTCATGTGTTGACCCTCTACCTTTTCAAGCATGATGTCCTCTTCCAAAGAATAGCCCTTCCTAACAACATGTCCAAAATATGTGAAACAAAGTCCCATCATCCTTGCCTCCAAGGAACATGCTGGCTGTACTTTTTCCAAGACATATTCATTATTTTTGCAGTCTGTCAGATATTAGCACTCTTCTCCAGTACCACAAATCAGAGGCCATGATTCTTCTTCTATCATCTTTATTATTTGACTAAGAATCGTCTATAGGGCAGTTTTGAATACTTGTAAACTAAAGACCAGCTTTCAAAGTCTTCATAGGGGAAAAAATTTATAAAAAAATAATGTAAATATATTTAACATTTCATGGTATATGTGGGCTTACACACTACTTCTGCTGGAAAGTACTGGTAAAGAAGAAAAATGGGAGGTACAAGAATATTTTTAAGTGACTCACCATAGACTCCCTAGAAACTCAAGATTAAAACTGGTGTCTGGCAGCCCAGATGAGGCTGCACTGCTAGAGGTGAATAACCAGATCAGAAAGGAAGGACACTACCTAGCATGACCCTTTGAATATATCTCTCCAATTCTGAGCTCTTCATCCGTCGCTTTGCATCTGTTCATGAGAAGGCAGTGAGCCGAGACAGAGTCAGGCCAAATCCAACCACCAGAGGATGAACAGAAAGCAGTAATCCCATGAGTCATGGAGGATAACCTGAATGACCTAAGAATGTTCCATCCCTGCTGTCCAGAGCAGTCATAAGGGTACACTTGGCTCCCACCACCACATCAGAACATAAATGACTAAAAATACTGGCGAGATTCATGTGATAGATACTGTCATTCTTATCTCTCATTTACTAACAGCAGTTGTGTCATGCAACAAATCCCCAAATGATGTCATCTAGGGGGCTTGAAAAGGACCATTATCTTATACAGGGACTCACCTTGGTCTGTACATTGCATGTAGGTGAAAAATATGAGGAAAAGATAGGGCATTTCTACCAACTCTGCCACAGCCTTGAGAAGGGAAATTCCGTAAATGAAGCTACCGAGAGTAAAGATGTGCAAGGCATCTGATGTGGCAAGTGTCACTGTGGTACCACATCCCCAACAGAGATGTCTTTCTCTGGCCCTGACCTTCATCAGGCTCTCAAACTCTCATCCCAATCAGCACTATTCAGAAAAGACCCCTGTTTCATCTTCTCCCTGGAGGTCACTGCTGTAGTATCCTCAAGAGGACAACCAGAAACCTTGTAAAACAAACCCAGGCCTGACCACAGCGGTCATTTAAGCTGGTAGGAGTCTCCTTGGGATCTTCCCAGAGTTTATCTGTCTTCACTTTACATATCATTTCAACAAAGCAATTCATTCCTTTTGGCAGAGAGGAGGAAAATAAAGACAGAAATACTTCCAGACTGGGTCCACCAAGATGTTAAAACAGCCAGATAAGAACAGAAAAATGATGAAAAAAAAAAGCTTTATGACTCAAAACCCTTAACAGCTTACAGCTGGTTGCTATTGCTGTTATCGTTTTAATAGTATTTATTGTATGAAACTTAAACAATACCTATGATAATTAAACAATAACTGATAATTCAGCTTATTGTATTTCAAACTAGACATTCATATTAATGATCCAAGGGCATTTATAGATGTTTGTGTTTATTTTCTGCTTTTTGCTTTGGGGGGATGAAGGAAATGGGAAGGATCTTGTTTGAAAAACAGTGTATTCGAACTTTGTAAATAAATCAGTATAAAGTAAAAAACTATTAAGTACCTTCAATAATATTTAAAAAGTAGATAAAGGAGATCCTTAAGAATATTTTTATTATGCGTACTCTGGTGGCCTAGTGGCAAGAAGGTGTACTGCAACCCCAGAGGTGCATGGTTCAAATCCACCAGATGCTCTGCTGGAGAAGGAGGAGCAATCTCCTCCTGTACCAGTCAGATCTGATTTGACGGTACACACACAAAATAATAAAATG
>NW_006399781.1:19416154-19425715 GCF_000299155.1 Elephantulus edwardii
GACTGAGAAATTGTGGTTCATTCACACAATAGCATACTATGCAGCAGTCAGAAACAACGATTTGAAAAATATTTTATTGCTTGGGAGAGTCTGGAGAGCATTAAGCTGAGCGAACTGATTCAGTCTCACAAGGACAAATACTGCAGACGACCATAATTGTAAAAACAAAAGGATAACTAATAAGATGTGTATATAAGTCCAAAGAGCGAAGGGCAGGAGGCAGGGGACGGAGGGTGGGGAGGAGAGGGGGAACACCTTGTTGTGGAGTTTGGTGAGTAAAGGGAGGGGTGGGAAAGAATTAGGAAACATGGAGTGGGGATCTGAAGAGATGGGGTAATAGTAGGCACAGATCAATGGTGATTAATTGTATAAAACACAATGTATGAGAATGATTGTATGAAACACAATGTGAATGAAAAATCCCACAAAAATGTATTCATTAAATACAAAAAGTACTTTTAAAAAGTATTAATTTTGTAAAATGTTTCATCACTTTCCCTTAACTTGGGTTTCTGTAGTGTGTATTTTCATTCTCCCAACAATACCCAATAAAGGAGGCTTTGTTAGAGAAAAGGTATTTACGATGGTCAACAAGCGTGCCTCAGTGGCTCTTGCGCAGTAGACTGTCTCGCCCTCGGGAGGCGCCCCGCAGCCTTGCTGCCTGGCGGGGTCAGTGAACGCACCTCCTGGGTGGTGAGGTCCGGGTCTTGTGATCCGAGTCTTCACTGCGCCATCCTCACATCCTCACGCAGTGAGGTGCTGGTGCGGCTTCAAGAATGGAGCACACTGTCCTCTCAGTGGAGCAGATGGGACAACCCTCAGGGGAAGGAAGCTCTTCTGAGTTCTCCTGCCTTTATTCTTCCCAAATGGACTTTGCTATAAAAAGCAAATTAAACAGCCATTGTTTCTATCCTCCATGAAGCTGGCACACTTAACATCCTGCCTCCAAACCAAGGCCCCCGGATGTTTCCTGCCTGGCCCTAGGATGCCTGCTACTGCTCAAAGCACTAAGAAAAGGCATGTTTTCTACTTGAAAACAGAGTATTTATTAAGTTTCAGACTTTGCTCCTTTGCTGTTGTACATTTTTTCACTATGACACATAATACACAGCAGAGAAGGGCTTTTCTTTTTGATGTTAGAGCCTGGAGACACAGGTTGAAAGGTATTATCATGTTATGATCAGGGGAGTGTGTCTGAAGCGGCAGGGACATCTTCCCTTCCTGGTTAACATGGGAGCTATTTCTCCATGAAGGACTCTGTCCCTATTTTCAGGAGACATCCAAAAATCCAAAGTAATCATCCCAATACCAAGCCAAGGAAGAACACATTAAATACTTTCTCAAATGACAAATAACTGAAAGGAAAAGTATGAAAATACATGAAACACCTTTGGGTTGCTAACCAAAAGATGAAAAGTGGAATCAGCAAGATGTTGTGCCACAGAAAGATGGGCACCTTCTCATAAGGTTTTATAGCATCAGAAACTCACAGAGGATCAGTATGAGTCAAAATCGACTGGACCACTATGGGTATTATTCTGTTCCCTTACACTACATTCTAGGATTCAGAACACGATATAGGTTTCCATTATATAATATATGGTATTATTATTAAATATTAGTTTTATTTAATACACTTGCATATATATATTTAACTGTGTTAATTGTACTCAATATTATGAAATATATTGTTGTTATGTGTCATTGAGTCACTTGCGACTCATAGCAACCCTATGAGTGCAACAGCTTTGAACCCTGCTCTGTCTTGAGCCAACCTTATTGTCTCTGACACTACCACCCCCATTACCCCAGTCACTGAGTCAATCCATCTCATCCAATGTCTTCCTCTCTTGTGCTATCCCTCTCCAAGAACTAGCCCCTCCTTGCAACATGCCCAAAGTATGTCAGACGAAACCTCAGGATTCTTGCCTCCAAGGAGCAGCCTGGTTTTACATTCACTAGAATGAGCCTGTTTTTCTCCTAACAATTCATGGCATATGCAATATTTTTCTCAGCACCACAACTCACAGACACCAATTCTCTATCTATCTTCCCTAGTCATTGTTCAGCTTTCTGACAAATAGCAAGTAATTGTGAAGACTATGGCCTGGATCAGACACACCTTTGTCTCCAGACTGACATCATTTGCTCTTCAGTACCCATACTTTAAAAAAAAGACCCTCAGAAACATAGATTGATACATTGGCTACAACAGTGGGCTCAAACATTGCAACACTGGCAAATACTGAACAAGACCTGGCTGTGTTTCATTCTACTTGATATACATTGGGTTGCTATGAGTTGTGCATAAGATCATTGAGTTGGAACTACCCACAGTTGTGGATTTTCAGAAGCTGTAAATTGCACATGAGGAGAAGGCCATAATTCTCACACAGAACAGCTTGTGGATTCAAACCATATGCTTGTGTATTCCAAGTACAATTCTTTACCACTAAGCTAGGTGCTGAAGAGAGACAGTTTTATGAAAGAGTCCTAGGAGAAAATAAAAATCACTGAATAGCAAATTTTCAGTCAAAATTATTTTCAAAACTATTTCCTTTTTTATCCTTTAGAATTAAGAACAAAAACCCCCTTGCATGGGGAAAGCACTCGTGTACCATGGGACCATGGGGACATTTCAGACGTTCTTCTTCTATAAGCCATTACTAAACCTTAGGGTCTTTGAGGTTTCAAACTTCAGGTCTCATATTAAGATCTCAGAATGAAACACTTGTTACGTGTTTCCTGAACAGTTACTCTCTTTGTGGTCAAGTGAACCTGTTCTCAGAAAAGGAAACATACTTCTGATAAATAAAAGGCTAAAACAGGAAGTGCACCATGACAACCAAGCAGAGTGTATGGATATTGTTGATGATGAGGAAGGTTCTGTGGGGATGCAGTGTTTGTCCAGAAAGAGCTCCTCAGCATCCCTTCCGCAAGGAGGGCATGACGTGCAGCAGTGGCCGCCCTGTGGCTGCAGAGGCCCATTCTAGACCCACTGTACCAAGCTCGTGCTGCACCAGCACTGGGGGAAATAATGAACTGTATGTGTTTCTTACGGCTGCTATGACAAATTCCTATTAACTCAGTGGCTTAAACAGTACAAATGTGTTATCTTACAGTTTGAGAGATCGAAAACAAGTCTGCTGATCATTAACAGGCCTGTGATCCTGGTGGAGGCCCTAGAATGCAATTCAGTGGCCACTATTCATTTTTATTATCTTTTCCAGCATCTACTGGCTCTATCGATATTCCTTGGTTTGTGGCCTTTTCTTCCCTATTCAAAGCCAGTTAGAGTAGTTCTGACCTCTCTCTGCCTTTCTTTTTCTTTTCTTTTCTTTTTGACTAGTAATGAGAATATGGAATTTTAATATGGACCAGTCTGATAACTAGTCGATTTCTAGGCCAACACTCATCTAGACATCAGTGGTTCCGAAAAGTCTTGGTTTTACTACAGAATACAAAATGCTATTGTTTGAGGCTTGGTGTGTGCAGGGGTTTTAATTTATTTATTTTATTAAACTCTTTCTTTCTGGTTTACTTATAAATTCTGTATGCATTGTTTTTCACACTGATGCTTTCCCATTTCCTTAACCCACACCTCCCTCTACCCATTAAATTGTGTAACTCTATGATTATGCATACACACCCCATCCTCACCTCTGTGCTCCCTCCTCCCCCCCTTAAGTCCTCATACACATTTTATTAGTTATCTATTTCTATAATAATGGTCTTATGCAGTATTTGTTCTTATGGGACTCAAAAGTCTACAGAATCCTACAGGTTCTCCACAAGAAAAAGACTGACCACACAATTACAAAATGGGTGAAAGACATGGAAAGAATTTTCACGGAGAAAGATACTCCAATGGCCAACAGACATATGAAGATTTGCTCAAAATCACTGGCAATAAGAGAGATGCAAATTAAAACCACAACGAGATAGCATCTCACACCAGTAGCAGTGGCAAAGTTTAACAGGACAGAAAGGAATAAATGTTGAAGAGGATGTAGAGAGATAGGAACTCTTACATTGTTGGTAGGATTGTACAATGGTAAAGCTACTCTGGAAGGCAGTTTGGCGTTTCCTCAAAAAGCTGAACATAGAAATTCCATGTGACCCAGCTATTCCACTGTTTGGAATATATTCCATGAAAATGAGAATTTAGGCACAAATGGGGACTTATACACCAATGTGCGTAGCAGTGTTATTTACCATCACAAGAACATGGAAACAGCCCAAATGTCCAACCACAATCGAATGGATTGAGAAATTATGGTACATTCACACGATGGGATACATGACACAGCACGCAGGAGTAATGATTTTATAAGTTACTGCTTAACTTGGGAGGGACTGGAGAGCATTATGCTAAGTGAACTAACTTTTTCCTTTTTAAAGACCCTGTGATGACACTAGAGTCCCTGGATAGTGTAGTTAATATTCTTGGTTGCTAAATGAAAGATCAGAGACTCATGTCCACCCAGAGGATTGTGAAAAAAAAAGCCTGGTGATCTATTTCCAAATGACAAGCACACACATGAGGCCATTATCAATGAACTCAGTGGTTTACTGGTGACTATGCTGACCCCACCAAGATAATCCAGGACAAACTCCCTATTTCAAAGTTAGATTATTATCAACCATAATTATGTCTGAAACTTTAATTATCCTTTGTTAACTTTGGAAGTCATTATTCTGTATATCACACAAACTATAATAAAAATATATAAAATGAAGAAGCATGCCCTCCAGGCTAAAAATCTCTTGAAAACACCAGGCAATGAAAGTGAAATGCTAGGTCCAAGTTAAAGTAACTAAGCACAACAATGATTCAAGGCAAGAAAGCTTCCCGGGAAGGTCTAGGAGGCCAGGAAGGGTCTTTATTAGGGAGAATGCTAATCAGTCCAAAGCATGATGACGCACTCTAAAGGATTTTTGATCTCTGAAAACTGGTAATAATGACAAAAAGTGATATGATTGCCATTATTAACTATAAACACTGTCCTTAGCACACAGTACTTCATGGTCAAGCATTTTAATGCCAGAAATGAAAATACTGAAAGACTCAAAACGACGCTAAGCAAGTTGATAATCATTGCAACCTTTCTCATCTCTTTAAAGCATCCAGAGTTTTCACACTATTTACTTGTTTACAACTCCTATCCTCAACTGATTCATTGTTGAAAAGAATTGTTTACAGTCTGAAAGCCAAGAAGTCAGAGTTCTCACACCTCCTAGTAAGCACATGACCTTTCTTCTAACAAAAGTTTCCTCAGAGAAAATTGTATCCCTATTGCTCAATGAGTTGAACTTGATGTTGAAATTCAGAAATACCCAATACTCATTCAGTTTAAGGAGCTCTAGTGAAATTAGTGAGACTGTCTCAGGACAGGAAAGAGTTCAGAGCTGCTGTACATAGCGTCACTATACCCCACAGGTGACTCAACGGCACATAACAACAACAAAAAAATACTACATTGGTTGTTTTTTACTTAAGCCTCATGTTTAAAGTCAACAAGACCTCGTGGAGGTCCTTTGTATTTAAATGTTGGTTGTTATTATATTTTGGAGGAACATTCTTCTAAGTGGTACAGGACTCTTATGTAAAAATGCTGTACTTAAGTAAGGTGGGGTTGCTGTGATGCTGAACCTTGTGCCACTGGGGTGTCAAATACACCATAACAGTTATCATGATGGACAGTGTTTGGTGGAGCTCCCAGTTTAAGACAGGCTTGGAAGCAGGAGTAGCATCCACTTCCTAAACAGCATGCCTCTGGAAACTCTATGAACTAAATAGTGATGGTTGTGGAAGAGCTTCAGGCCTTTTGTTCATGGGGTTGCTATGAGTCATGCTTGACTCCACGATAATCAACAACAACAGTGGTATTGTTAGTGTTATATTTTGGGCTACTACTGAGAGACTGGCCATTCAAACTTACCAGCTCATCCTCATCAGAAAAATGGTCAATCTCCTTCCATGAAGATTTACAGCATCAGAAGCTTGATAAGAGGTACCATGAGTCAGAATTGACTCAAGAGCAATAGGTTGGTTTTATTCCAATATTAGTACGTAGGAGACATCTCAGAGAAGAGTTTGAGGGGCACTAGTGTATTTTCCGCCGTGATTGGAGCCTACAGGCCTATATATGCCAAGCCATATATATATATTTTTTTTTTTTTTGGTCCTCCCAGCAATGCCTAAGGATAGGAAGTACTGCTTTTGTTCAGCAAATAAGGAAATTGAGATTTCACTAGAGCTGAGCTGTAACCTGGGTCTGTCCTACTATAATTTAGAGATGTTCTACTGTGTTTGATAGTTACTCATTTAATGGCCCCTTCACAAGTTATTTGCTTCACTTTTTTTACAAATGTCTCTATATTCCTATCATGGTGGTGGTGGTTGTATACCATTGAGTCTACCTGTAGATGACCCTGCAGCAGATTTTTGAGGCAGTTAATTACAGAGGAGGAGATTGCTCATCTTTCTTCTGTCCTTATGGTAGTGCAGTGATTATAGCAATGCAGAATTTCTGGTGGTTGTCATCACAGATTATATCCCAGCTCTGGTGATTTCTTGCTTTCCATGTTGAAGACTCAGGTTCAAGTACCCCACTAATGCATTTTATATGAAGCCACTACTTGTCTATCATTGGAGGTCTTATTTTGTTAAGATGTTGGAAAGATTTCAGTGGATCTTTCAAATCAAGTCAGACTAAGAAAAAGGCCTAGTGATCTACTTTTTAAAACTCAGCCAATGAAAACCCAATGCATCACAATGACCAGAAATGCAATGGCCTATGGGAATGGGATAGGGCCCAGAAAGATTCTGTTCTGTTGTGTCTGGAGTCATGGTGAGTTGGGAACCAATTCAGTAACACTATCCTGTTACCCAGATAGTTTAATGTCAATAAATACTTCTTCCTGTTTCCTTTCTAAATTTTCCCAAATACTGAATCTCATTACCTTTTATTTTCCTATGAAGTACTCATTCTCTGTCCTCGCTTTCCTTTCTCCTTCCCTCCTAAACTTTCTCATAATTTTTTCTCTTCTAGGAATTCACTTGAATGTACCACATCCATCTTTGTAGTCAGGAAGAAGGAAGGTCTCTGCAATAGTAGATTCTTGGGTGCTTTTCCCCCTTAAACCACTTCACTATTTTTGTTCTACCACCATCTAGCTAAACAGTCTCGGGTTTGATGCACTTCCCTTTCCTAAGATGACTTGTAGCTCCACTCTTAGTCTCAACTTAAACCATTGGTCAATGACACTTGATATTGAGACTTGAGCTTATTTCACCCCACTGGTTTCTGTATTCCTTTAAAAATCTTTTGTTAATTTTATCCACATTTTACAGGTTTTATCCAAAGTGTTCTCATGTGGAGATTTTTTTTTCACCCTAGACACCTACTCGCCTCCTACACTACCCCATCTGGTAAACTCCTCTCATCTTCCAAAATTTCCATCTGTTCTGTCATGTTGTCACAACTGTTCTGTTTTAACAGATACACACACTTTATGTTAATCATGTCAGGTAGCAGCTCTTAAATAAGAGAAATTGTTTCACATTATAATTCATGAATGTAAATTCATGTGTGGATGGAAATGTACTAATCAATGGAGTCTCCTCCCTCTCCTCAGAGGGAGATTTAACCCTTTCAGAGAGACGATAGCAAGTCTAACTCAACCAGCTATAGGGTTCACATAGCTGCAGAGGTTTGCAACACCTCTCCTGAAAGAGATTTTACAAAGCTTTCTTCAAATAGCTTCTGTGTAGAGGAAGCCCCAAGGTTCAGAAGAACAATTAAAATAAACCTTGGAGTCCTCAAAAAGCTGAACATAAAAATTCAATATTATCCATCTATTCCATTACTTAGAATATAGCCCAAGAAAATGAGAACCGATGCTCAAATGGAGACTTGTACATCAATGTTCATAGGAGCATTATTCACAGTCGAAAAATATGGAAACAGCCCAGGTGTCCAATTGCAAATGAATGGATTGAGAAGTTGTGGTACATTCATACAATGGAATACTATGCAGCACACAGGAATTATGATTTTGTAAATTACTACCTGACATGGGAGGGACTGGAGAGCGTTACACTGAGTGAACTAACTCAGTCCCACAAGGATAAATACTATACAAAGCCATTATTGTAGAATAAGTAGGAGGATCCAAGGCAGAGGGAGAATGGAACTAGAAGGGTGAGGATGGATGGAGGGTTATGGTGTTAATTATAGGGTTGTACAACTAGATGATGGTGATGGGTGGTTGGGGTAAGTGATATGGGAAGGATCTTTTGTGAGAAACAATGTATTCAAACTTTGTAAATAAATCAGATTTAAAAAAAAAAATAGGCCTTGGCGCTGAGCACTGAGTGAAAAAGAGAGAACCAATCATTTTCCTGAGAAGACAAGTGAAGGAAGAAAGAGTTGTGTTAGGATCGGAGAAGGATGGGACACAGTGGTATCTGGATTAGAAAACCAAGGCTGTCTTTTTGTATAGAGGACAGGAAGTGGAATAGAGCCTTCCTCCAAAGCTTGCTTTAATGTAACTGACATACTTTATCACAGGTTTTGACTGTTTGCTTTTGATTTGAGAAAGCATCAGAATTGGTCACTGTCAAGAAGAGAAGTGTTTTGTTTCAATTTTTAAATGCTTGAGGAAAATATCAAATGAGAAAACTGAGCCAAGGAAAAAGACTAACGTCCTGAAACAGAATCACACAGGGGTAAGAATGTTATTTGACATTAGGTGACCAGTTCACTGAAAAAAGACTCATCAACAATCTACATTATACAGATGATACAACCTTGCTTGCTGAAACTAAGGAGGATCTGTGGCATTGCTGCAGAGAAGACCAAGGACTGCAGCCTTCAATATGGATTGAAGCTCAACATCAAGAAAACAAAAGTCTCATTACTAAGCAATTGGCAGCAGCGTTATAGACAGAGATGAGATTATAATTGTTAACAGCTTCAGCTTGCTTGGCTCCACAATCAGCATTCTTGGTATCAGCATCCAGGAAATCAAAAGACAAATTGCATTGGGAAAATATGCTGTCAGGGACCTCTCCAAAAACTGAAGAGCAACTCAAGTATTTGGCATCATGGTCCTTTTAGACACTGATATTGTGTTGTTGTGTTCTATTGATTTGGAACTGACTACCTCCAGTAGGTTTTCAGAGGCAATTAATGTTTGGGAGAAGATTGCTCATCTTTCTTCTGTGGAGTAACTGGTGGATTTGAACTACATGCCTTTGGCTTGGCACCCCAATCCTTGCAACAAAGCCACCAAAGCTTTCTAAATACTGATATGATCAGCCTATTTTTTAAAAAATATGTGATCAGTAAAGTACTATATTCTAACTTTAGAAGGTGTCATAGTATTAGGGATATTGTAGCTAATGTTAGATGGATCTTAGCTGAAAGCAGGGAATACCAACCAGAGGAATGTCTATCTGTGTTTCATTGACTATGTAAAGGCATTAGACTGTGTGGATCATAACAAACTGTGGCTGACTCTGAGAAGAATGGGAATCCCAGAACACTTGATTGT
>NW_006399781.1:19426468-19433245 GCF_000299155.1 Elephantulus edwardii
ATACTTTGCACATGTTGTAAGGAGGAACCAGTCCTTAGAGGACATCATGCTTGGGAGGGTGGAGGGACAGTGCAGGAGGGGAAGGCCTTCTATGAGGTGGATTGATTCAGTGACTGGGATAATCGGGATGGGAGTGTCAGAGACAGTGCGATTGGCACGGGACAGAGCAGAGTTTAGGGCTGTTGTACATAGTGTTACTATGAGTCGCAAGTGACTCAACGGCACATAACAACAACAACAACAACATTATTAGAATTCAAACTGGTTTCAGAAAAGAGTATTCAATGAGTGATATCATGGCCGATGTCTGATGGATCTTGGCTCAAAGCAGACAAAACCAGAGAAAATTTCTTACCTGTTTTTTATTGATTCCTAAGGCTTTTGGTTGTGTGGCTCATAACAAATTAAGGCCAGCATTGCAAAGCCTGTCTCTGAAGAAGAACTTTGTGCTTGGTATTTAGAGGGTCAGTGGGAAAGAGGGAGATATTAAAATATGAATTGATAGAGTGATCTCAAGAATGGACTCAGTGATTATGAGGCTAGCCCAGGACCAAACAACCACGCAGTGTTTGGTTCTATTTTACTGTGAATCTGAATTGACTCATTGGCAATGAACAACTACAATACTCAGAACGGAAACATTAACCACTACACAGATGAAAAGATACCTTCACAAATTATATGCTGCACTGATGATATTGGGTAGCACATTTACAAACCCCCTATTTATATCCATGGTTAGCAATCCTGGCTGTGCATCAAAAGTACCTGGGGATTTTTTTAAAAAAAGAAAAAACACAAATGCCCAAGCCTAAGGATTCTGTTTGATAAATCTAGGTCAGGACTCAGAAATCTGCATTAAAAAAAAAAAAAAGCTGAGGTGGTTTTAACATGCAACCAAAGATGCAGAGACAGGGACAAAAGTTGACTTCAGATTCCCTCTCTTCACTTGCAAATGCAATCACAATGCAATCAAAGAGAGTCACAAATCCCTGACTTCCAAAACAACACAATGCAATCACAGAACCGTCTTTAAATGAAGGCAAATGCTCAGCGTAAACTAGGGCAGGAAAACCACCAGATGTGAATACATTAAGCTTTATTTTAAGGGAGTGCTATTGAAAATGTTTAACTACTAAAGCAAGGTGAGGTGGCAGATGGAGAGCAATGACAGGAGAGGTAGGCAGCCTGCTCTGACAATCCTACCTAGGTCCTTAATCCAGTCCACCTCTGCTCCATCAGCATCACAGAAAGTGCCCCTTTGGTTCTTTGGCACCACTGCTATCTGCCTACACCTGAATCGTTCTCACTTTAATCCATGCTTGATCCTTTAAAATAGGCAAGGTCTTAAATTTTTATAACCGTAATTTCAATATTAATACCCTGAAAGGTATTATGTACTTGTCCCTGTACAGGAATTCACCATGATCCTAACCATCAATCTGTAAAAAGCCTAGAATTTTTAATTCAAAGTTCAAACATTGCTGGGAAAATATTAGAGGCATAAGAAATGGATAGAGACATTTCCATGAACTATAAAATAACAGAAAGTAATGCACACATTTCAAGCTGTCCGACTTGATGGTATAGTATGGTGATGTTTCAAATGTAGGAATCTTCTAAACTAGGATTACTTGCTACAAAGGATTTGGCTCTAGGACACAATGCATATGTCAGAAGTACTTCTGATACCTTACAATAATTTTGCTAAAGAATTTGAGGCATATGTTTTGGATTCACAGAAAGACATGGGGGAAAAGGGGTTTTCATAAGATACGTTGCTGTAAGGAAGGAATCCTGTGGCTCAGAGGTTAAAATTCTCAGTTGCCAACAGAAAGGCTGACAGTTCAAACCACCAGTCACTCCATGAGGAAAAGATGTTGTTGTTGTTGTTGTGTGCCATCGAGTCGCTTGCGACTCATAGCGACCCTATGTACAACATCCCTAATCTCTGCTCTGTTCTGTGCCAATCGCACTGTCTCTGACACTCCCGTCCTGATTAACTCAGTCACTGAATCAATCCACCTCATAGAGGGCCTTCCCCTCCTGCACTGTCCCTCCACCCTCCCAAGCACGATGTCCTTCTCCAAAGACCAGTTCCTCCTTACAACATGTCCAAAGTATGTTAGACGGAGCCTCAGAATCCTTGCCTCCAAGGAGCCACCCGGTTTAACCCTTTCCAGGTGTTTGTTTTCCTAGCAGTCCATGGTACTCTCAATACTCTTCTCCAGCACCACATCTCAAAGGCATCAATTCTCCTTCTATCCTCCCTAGTCATTGTGCAACTCTCTGATGCATAACAAGTGATTGCAAAAACCATGGCCTGTATCAGGTGCACCTTCATCTCCAGAGAGACACCATTGTTCTTCAGTACTTTGGAGAATGTGTTTTAATAAAAATTTATAGCCTTCAAAACCCTATGGGACAATTCTGCTCTGACATAAAGGGTTGCTATGAGTCATATCTCATGGACTGCCAAAAAACCCCAAACAGATAGTCCTCTTAAGGGTGCAGCCAGAATGTTCTTGGAGGTAAGGATGATCATATTATGGACATGTAGCTAGGCAAAGCCTGGTTCAAATTGGTTTTTCATCAAGCATTCTTCTAGGGAGTATAACCCTGATCTGTCCACTTGCTGTACATAGGTAACTCGTGGTTGCTGTGATGCTGAACACTGTGACACTGATGTACCAAATGTAGTAATGGTTACCCATGGTGGACAGTGTTTGGTGGAGCTTCCCGATTAAAACAAGCTTGGAAGCAGGAGTGGCATCCACTTCCAAAATGGCTTGCCTCTGGAAACTCTATGAACAGTGCTCAGGCCTTTTGTTCATAGGGTTGCTGTGAGTCGTCTATGACTCGATGGCACCTAACAACAACAGCTAGGTAAGGCTATTCCTCGGGAAGAGACCTCATGCTTGGAAAGATGGAGGGCCAACAAAGGAGAGAAAAACCCTCAATGCGATGGATTGACACTGTGACTTCAGCAATGGGCTCTAGAGTCTCAGAGATGACGAGGATGGCACAGGACAGGGCAGGTTTCAAGCTAGCTGTTCATAGGGTGCTATGAGTTGTACTCAACTAGACAGCACCTAAAAACAACCACTGCTGTAATGGATTTGTCGTTTGTTTCCTTCAAGTAGTTTCTGTCTTATGGCAACTTTACATCAGACGGGAAGAAATACTTCCTTTGTCTTACTCTCAAACAGTGGAGAGACAGATAAAGCCTCTGAGTGCACAGGATGGTAAATTCTAGCACTCTGAAAGGGTGAAGAAGGCGCTGGATGCTGCTCTCTGGGATAAAGCAGTCTGTTCCGCCACCTGAGCAGTGTCCTGAAGGAAGTTGCATAAAGAAAGCAAGACTCAAGCTCAGATGGGGAGGGTGAGTAGAAATAACCTGGCAGAAATGAAAGAGTAGTTTGTAAGAAGAAACACAAACTCTTCTAGGAGACAAAAGGAAAGAAATCCTATGACAGAGCTCTGTCATAATGTAAAATTACTGGGAGCAAGCCCAGAAGTTTGAGGCAGGATTAGTGAGGCCAGACTTAATTGATCAAAATGGATCCATTTTGTTTCTTGACCTGTAATCTTCAAAACCTAAAATACCATGTGGACGGACCTTTAAAAAAAGTTTGCCAGCCTATGTACTAAGGGTCTTGATATCAAAGTTAATTTTACCTCCTAAAACATCTTTAGAAGAACTAGAGCATTTTCCACTTCTCACCTTGGCCACCCTCACCTCTTCACATTACAAAGACCACATCACGTTTTTTTCCTTTTCTTTTAAAACAAACAACCAAAAACCAATGCTCTCAAGAGCACATAGAGTGTCGGCGGAGAACTATGTTTCAGAGGGTTTTCAGTGGTTGATTTTTCAGAAGTAGGTCCCCAGGCCTTATTTAATAGGCATCTCTGGAAGAACTTAAACCTCCAACTTGTTTGTTAACAAATGAGGGTCCTAATCATTTGAGCCATTGAAGACTCCACACCAAAACGAGGAGCTGAGATGTAATTAGTTTCCCTTCTTTTCCGGTCCTCAGCCGCTTGCTCCCTCTGAGTTTCTCCTTGGCCACTTGGGGCAACCTCCATTGTGTGTGGCTAAAGCTCTAAGTGACAGGGTATGTGAGGTAGTTTTCCTGGGAAGAAGAACCTGTAAGCTGAAAGTTCAGGGACTGATTTTCAAGAAAATAAATTTTGATTTATTGGAGATATAAAATGGAAGGAAGCAAAAAAAATTCCATTCTTTTTCTATTTTCCTTTAATTCATTCCTTTCATTTCTCTCCCACCATGGCTATTAGGAGGCATGATGTTTCATCAGTGGCTGGTCCCGGAAGGCACTGTCTGGATTTCACTCCTCTTTCCCCTGGTTCTGGCTTCCCTGGAAGTGAGACTCTTAATATAACATCAGCATTTAAGTACATTTCTTGAGGGAATCAGGATACGTCATCAGATGATAAGATACTGCTTTTTTACAATCAATCCTTTCCCGTACAAAGAAGAAAGTCCCCTTTACCATACTTCCAGACAATCTTAAAAGACAAATTTAAAAAAAGGAAAAGAGACATTAAAAGGGCTTGTCCAAAAGTTCCAACTGTGACCTCCTGTCATTTTTATAGCTGTAGAATACAGATATTAGAAAGAGTTCTAGAAAGTGAAGGAGGGTAAGCAATGTTGAGTCAAAATGTTCAGTTACAATGAGCCTATGAAAATAAAAATCCTAATCCAGTGAAATATCTCATGGGAGGCCAAGAAATTATGCTGGCTTTGAAACACTTGTCTGCAAAGATGAGCCTTGGGCAAATCAACCTTCCTTCATTGACGAGGGAGATGGATGGAAAGCTTTATCTGGGTAGAAATTAAAAGAAAGATGAACTAAAAAAAAATTTGGCTGTGAAATTATGATTTATGTGTTAAGCTTCATTAAGTGAGTTTTAGATCATTAATTTCTGTATGTCTGTGACTTTTCTCATCCATTTTTTTCTATCATTCCCTTCTAGCATAATTATTTTTGTTTTCTCTATGAATCTGTGTAGTGTTTGAAAGACACCGTCTAATAAAAGTGTCATGCTTTGGGGAAGAGCTACAGATCTCCAGGGGCCTGGAACACAGTTGACCATAAATGTGTCTGAGTATTTTTGGGGGGGGGGAGAAAAGAAAATTCCACTACTGTCAAGTTTATTCTGATTCCTAGATGCCTTCTTTCAGGTGTCAAAGGCCATAAACCTTATAGGAGGAGATTGCCCATCCTTCTCCTATGAAGAAACTGGTGGATTCAAACCACTGACCTTTACGTGAGAAGCATAATATTTAACATACTTCTAGTTACTTCATATGAATCCTGTACCTAGGCCGAGAAACAGTTGTCTGAACAGTGCATGGGAATACTGTATGGCTTAAAATCAAGAACAGTGTACATCAAGATTGTATCATTTCTCCATATCTATTCAATCCATACGTTGAGCAAATCATTAGAGTAACAGAACTTTATGAAGAAGAATATGGCATCAGGATCAGAGGTAGACTCATCAACAACCCGTGTTATGCTGATACACAGCCTTGCTCAAGGAAAGTGAGAAGGACTTGAAACACATGCTGCAGATCAAATGTGGATTGCATCTCAATATCAGAAAGAAATCCTTCTGCTGAGCTAATAAGCAACATCATTATAGACAGACTTTCCTTTTTCTTAGTTATTCACAATCAGCAATGCACTAGGGACCAGTAGTCAGGAGATCAGGTGACTCATTGTTTTGGGCAAGTCCACTGTCAAGGATCTCTCCAAATTACTGAGGAGCAACGATGTTAGTTTTAAGACTAAGGTGCACTTGATTCAAGCTAAGATCTTTTCGATTACTTGCTATGCATCTGAGATATGGATCAAAAGGAAGGATGACTGAAGAAGTAATGATGCCTTTGAGTTATGGTGCTAGAGATGAGTGCTGAATATCTTATGAACTTGACAAAACAACAAATATTTATGTTAAGAAGTTGTAGCCAGAGTGTTCCTTAGAGGCAAGGCTGGTGAAGCTTCAACGCACATACTTTTAAGTGTGTTACCAGAGAAGCTATCCATTGGAAAAGGGACATCATGGCTGGAAAGGTGGAATGTCAGTGAAAGAGAGAAAGACCCTCAATGAAATATATTGACACAGTGACTAAAGCAGTGAGTTCACGTGTGTCAGAGATAACGAGGATAGCACAGGATAGGACAGGGCTCAGATCTGCTGTTCATAGGACCGCTATGAGTCATACTTAACTCGATGGCATCTAACAACAACAAAGTTACTGGTACAGTGAACACATAATAAGGATCTGTTCCAAAAATGAATGACTGCATGGCCAGGCTTTGAAGACCCATTTGTCCTTTATCTTAGATGGAAAGTACAGAACACTCTGTATTTATATAGTCCACAGATTTCAATGACCTTTCCAAAGGAATCAAAATATATTTTTCATTAAGAAAAACTGTGGTAAGCGGGTTTACATATTCACCTCACTGAGTTCACGATTTTCAATTCTGACCTTTGTCTAGGAAATTGACAAATATATGAGGTAGGAGTTTCCTTAGCTGACGTTGTGCTTGGATAATGACTTAATGTACCTCAGGTTAAGTGAAAGTACTGAGCCATTGTATTGAAAGGAACTGGCAGATACAGAAGAATTTAATGAAATAATATATGAGCAAGAGCCTGTGGTGATGAAGGAAGAAGGTCAAGCTGCTTTGAAGGAAATAGCAAAAAATAAGGCCCCAGGAATAGATGGTATACCAATTGAAG
>NW_006399781.1:19435170-19456836 GCF_000299155.1 Elephantulus edwardii
TCTTGATGATAATATCTAATCATATATCCCTTTTAAACCGTTTTCTCCCTCATCTGTTTCAATGCAATATACATTATTTATCCCATCTTTCTCAGTCTTCCCCCACCCTGATGTCAGTCCTGTTTCACTGTGTAGTATCTTGTACTGTGTATTATTTGTCCTTTTGTGACTGAGATATTTCACTCAACATTAATGTCCTCCAGGATCACCCATTTTGAATAATATTGCATGAGTTCCTTGTTTTTCAATCCAGCATAGTACTCCATTGTGTGAATATACCACAACTTCTCTATCCATTTGTTTGTTGATGGGCACCTGGGTTGTTTCCAACTCCTTGCTATTGTGAACAAAGCCGTGATAAACAAGGGTGTGCATTACCATATATACTTCTCTATAAAACAACTGGTAGTTTCAAATCACTGACCTTTCAGTTAGTAGCCCAACAATCAACCACTGTGCTCTTTTGTCTGATGTTGTGTTGTAGTTCAGTTCCATCAATCTGAATCCCGTTCCTGGTGACCCTATAAATAACAGAGCTGAGCCTGTCATATCCCGTGTAATCCTTATCATCTTAGACATATGTGAGCCCATTGCTGCAGTCTCTGGGGCAATCCATCTCATTGTAGGTCCTCCCCTCTTTTGCTGACCCTCCACCTTTCCAAGCATGTTCCTCATCTCATAACACACTCAAACTATGTTGAGACAAAACTTCACTGTTGTTGCTTCCAAGAACCATTCTGGCTGCACTTTTTCCAAGACATACATGTTTGTTCTTTTGGCAGCCTCTGGGCTATTCAGTACTCTTCTCCAACACCACAGCTCAGAGGCATCAATTCTCCATCTATCATCCTTACTTATTGTCCAGCTCTTATATCCACTGAAAGTGATTGACACGCCCATGGCCTAAATCAGGCACACCTCCTTAGTACTCAAACTGATACCATTACTCATTAATTTAGAGAGATCCCTGACAGACAACTTTTCCAGTGCAATACATCTCCAGAAATAACTGCAGATCTACAGGTAAGTAAATAAAGACACATTTACCCTCCCATCAGTCCCTCTTCCTCCAACTGTGTACATCTCCCCAAGGGAATTGCGCTTGCCACAGTTCTTCCAGACTCTTTGACTCCTGTATCCACTTTCTTTTCATTCAGAGAGTTCTCAGCTTCAACAACTATTCTAAAATTATACTCACACAGAGAAATGAAGTAGGCTACTGACCCCTTTCACTCTGTAGAAATTCTGGCAGCCTAGTGGATAAGGGTTGGAGAAGGATGGACAATCTCCTCCTATGTAATTAACTGCCTCTGAAAACCCACTGGATGGTCAGCTATGTTTCTGTTCCAACTCCGTGGTACTCAACAACAGTGGATAAGGAGTTGCACTGCCAACCCAAAGGCAGGTGATTCAAATCCACCAGCTGTTCCACAGAACAGAGATAGACAATCTCCTCCTATGGCAACTATGGTGTCTAAAAAACTAACTGAAAGGTCAGCTATGGGTCAATTCTAACGGAATTCCAGTGAGTTTAGATGAACTGGAACTTCATGAGAAAAAGACCTAATGATCTGTTTCCATGGATCACAATCCAGAAGGCCCTGAGGCGGTTCTCCTGTGTCACACAGGGTGTGGGTCAGAATGGAATACAAGACATCTCAAATACAAGCTACAAGCATAGTAATCTGCTGGCTAAGTGTGTGGCATGTGAGAACTGGAACAGTTTTGAGTCTGTTGATACCTGAGCAAAGTGTCCACCTAGCAAATTGCATTTCTTTCAAAAAAAATTTACCCATTTTACTGAAACTATAGCTATAGTTTGATATTTGAACCCAAGCTCAGTGAAGATTCTGGGATTTTACCAAAGATCCATTAAGGTAGAGTGTATATGTAGCCTTTCTGGTGCCTTCTTCAAAAGAACAACAAGGACTTTCCTCTTCCTAGGTTATCCTGCTTAGAAGGCAAACAATCCAAAAAAATTTATAATCACAGGCTTATATAGATCTGAAATAAGAGTCCTTTTGCTGTTGCCTTTTGTTCTTTCCAGCACACATTTCTCTTCACAGGGTCCCACTGACTTCATGGTCCATGAGCCTTGTAAAGCCTGTGCCAACAGCTACCTCCATTGACATCTGAGAAGAACAATGCTTTCATTACATACAGGGAGCTTGGCAATAAGGAGTTCCACTCCCAACTCAGAGGTACATGGTTTGAATCCACCAGCTGCTCCACAGGAAAAGTGGATCTCTTCCAGTGCAATTAACAGCCTCTGAAAGGCTGCTGGAGGGTTAGGTATGGCTGGGCTCTGACTCAACAGCACATAATAATGACTTTAAGAGTAAATGAACTGGAGAGTTCTCTCAGAGTTTGACTTCACAATACTCTTCCTTCCCCTCTTGCTTCTTACCTCTGAGGTGAAATAAGATCTTCCCCTAGTTGTTAATTCAGTTGCTAAGAGATTCCAGCTACTTCTTATGCTCAGAAGTAGCTGTCAGTCTGTGGAAATGGTGGTGGGCAGAGGTCTCTTCCTCTTGACAGTTCTGCATAGTGTGGAGGGAAGCTTGCTAGAAAGAGAGACATTGCTTACTCTTTTTCTTATCCTCAGCTACCTTTTTATGAAGGAAAAGTTAAAGCTATTAAGAAATCCAGACGTTGTGCTAAGCATTTCTTCTCAGAACTTCAAGGTCCAGGCTCCTGCCTTATGATAGCTCCCCTCCCAGGCACTTTGACACTTTTCTATGGCATCTTCCGTGAGATTCACTAGTGCTGGGAGCCCAGGATGAGGAGTCAGGAAGTCTCGTTCCAGGCTACCTCTGCCACCAACTGCTGCAGAAAGAGTGTGGCAAGAGCATGAAGAATCCTGTGGTGTGGCAGATTAGTTGTTCAAAATGGCTTTTCCAGCCATTGGTTTTGATTTTCATGACATGGCTTGGTAGGATCATGCTAATGATGTGAATGCCACATTATGACTGGAATGTACAGATAAGGAGTGTAGACTACTGTTGGGGGGACTGGTCAGTTTTGCCATCTGGGAGGCTTACATTGAGGAGCAAGGGGTGGGGCAGAAGGCATCTTACTACCAGCAAAAAAGGAAGCAGCAGAGTGTGTGGTGAGTGTTTTTCATGGCCAGAGAGCTTCCTGCCCCAGACACTGCAAAAGCAGAGCTGGTGGAGAACCAGGGACCAGTGTACGATAGAGTTGACATGGGACTATGGCCCCACAGAGGCAGCACTGAGGGCCTTTGTCCAAGCTTACTGGAGAATTAAGTAGGTGGGCGGGAGAGGGTGAGATTGGCAGGACTAGAACAGCTTTGTAACACTGACCTAGAACTATTAGACCAAAGGTCAGAGTGCTCAGAGTATAGCTGAGAAGCTGTTCTTAATGAAGACTTGTATCCTGTTTCTAACCTGAATTATTACCTGTTAAACTCTCTAATAAACCCCATAATCATTGAGTATGGTCTTAGAGTTCTGTATTGCCACTGCAACAGCTTAGTGGATCTGGTAGAGGATCCAGCAGAGGAGTGAAGGCTCTTGAAGGGACAGTTGGTGTTAGAATCAACAGAAACAAATGCAGCAGCATGAGAACATTCTAACCTCATAAGAAGTGGGTTTGGAACAGAAGAAGGAAAGAACTGTCTAAAAGGAATTAGGCATTATACATACAACAGGCTAGGATAAGAGATGTATCATTGCAAAGAAGACTGGAGGGGGGAGGGTAAATAATTGTGAAAAATTAATGAATCTCTTTTAAAAACTGAACTGGTAGAGGAGAGAAGGAAGGGAGAAGGGAGAAGGGTAAAATATGCAATAATGAATGAATGAAAATTTAACTTCTCTGTAAATGTTGTTTAAAATCATAATTAAAATAAAATTTTATTTTAAATAAATAAAGTACTAAAGAGCAAGGGGGGATAAAATAAAGAAGTGGTTTTGTGTTGTGAACGTTGTTGACGAGGACTGTTTCACCTTGTGAAGTTAGTGCAAGTCAGAGGCCACTTACCAAATGTGGGTCACACTCTTTTTTAAAAAAAAACTTAATTTTAATGAACATTTACAGAGATTTTGGATTTCCATTCACTCACTGTTGTACTTTTCTCCCCGCCCACCCCTCAATCCCCAGTCCGCTCTTCTCCTTGTAAAGTAAAAGAAAAATTCCTTCTTTGGTATATAATCCGCCCCCACCCCACCCCGAGTATACTCCACTCTTCAACCTTCATTCCTTCACTCTTAAGATAATCATAATACCCTATAATACATTGCTTTTTAATTGTTCTCTCCATCATCTGTTTCAATACAGTATACATAATTTATCCAGTTTTCCTCATTCTTTCCCCAAGCATGATGTCAGTCCCATTTTACAACAGTGGCACCATGCAGTGTTTGTCCTTTTGTGACTGAGATTTTTCACTCAGTATAATGTCCTCCAGGGTCACCCATTTTGAATAATATTGTATGAGTTCCTTGTTTTTCAATGAAGAGTAGTATTCCATTGTGTGAATATACCACAGCTTCTCTATCCATTCATTTGTTGATGGGCACTTAGGTTGTTTCCAGCTGTGAACAAAGCCACAATAAACATGGGTGTACATATATCTGCTTGGATGGTGGTTATTGTCTCTTTGGGGTATATTGCCAATAGTGGGATTGCTGGGTCAAGTGATATGTCCAGTTGCAACTTTTTGAAAAAGCTTTCCACACTGGTTGTACCATTTTACAGTTCCACCAAGAGTGAATAAGGATTTCAGTCTCTCCACAATCTCGCCAGTATTTGTTGCTTGCTGTTCTGTTAAATTTTGCTATTCTGAATGGGGTGAGATGATATCTCATAGTTGTTTTGATTTGCATCTCTCTTAGAGCTAAGGATTTTGAACATTTCTTCATGTGCTTGTTGGCCATCTGAATGTCTTCTTTGGTGAAGTGTCTGTTCATATCCTGTAGTGGGTCACACTCTTTTCACAAGTCCTTGCCAACAACATCAGTAACACAAAACCAGTTCCTGGGAGATCAGACATGCTTGCATGTTCCCACACCTTCTTTTCCCAAAGAGCTCACTGCTCTGCTCCTCAGTCTGTTAAATCCGTTGCAACGGCCACACAACTCAAAGACAATTCTCTCAACTATGGGGTTTGTAAGAGAAATTAACAGGCTGCAATAGAAGTAGGAAACTGACACAATTCTTCAGTCAAGACAGCATCTCAGGTGTACTCCCACGCCCTTTGACCTTCAGCCTCTTGGCTTTAAGCAAGTGTTACACAGATCTTTAGTTCTGCCAATTATAGTGTTCTCCTCCACTCCTCAGGCCCTTCAGTATACATTAACAAAGGTCCTTGACTCTAACTCTGTGGGATGGAAGTTGCAGTTCAGCTCTGTCCATGCTGGCTTTTCACCACCTCTGCTGCTTTTGCTTCTGCTACTGCTGCTCTTTTCTAGGTCCCAATCTCCAGTCCTGAAGGGCATATACTGCACTTTCCTCTTCTTCCTTCTTGGTTGTGATATTGCCTTTTTCTGACCTATTTGTTTTCTTGGTAGGCCATGGTATGTTCAGGACTCTTCTCCAGCAACACAACTCAAAGGCATCAATTCTTCTGTCATCCTTTATTTTCCAGCTCTGTGATGTAGAGCAAGTAATTGTGAAGACCATGGACTGGATCAGACGCACCTTAGTCTCTAGACTGATGTTACTGCTTCTCAGTACTCTGGAAAGGTCCCTGACAGCAGATTTACCTAATGCAGTTTGTCTTTTGATTTCCTGACTGCTGGTGCCAAGAGTGTTGATTGTGGAACAGAGCAAATTAATAAAACTGATTAATTCCCTGATTAGTAGCCTACACATCTTGTTTGTAAATTCCCACCCAACAGATGTTTTTTTACCTCATTCCATCATTAGCATAGTCCCACCCAAACATGTGGTGAAAGTCAGAGCCAATGGCTCAGAAAGGCATTTTCAGTAATCAAATGACTGCACCACAGCTGTTCAGTCTCTTCACCTCCTCATAATCTTGAGAAACTACTCATCTTTAATTTTAAAAATGAGACTAGGTATCTAAGTACTACTCTAAGAGATTAGCAAACTAGCCTATTGTTGTTAGGTATCATCAAGTCAAGTACAACTCATAGGGATCCTATGAACAATAAATCTGAACACTGTCATAGCCTGTGCCATCACAATCTCCGACACACTCAAGGCCATTGCTGCAGTCACAATGTCAATCCCTCTCATTGAGGGTCTCCCACTCCTTTGCCATCCCTCTACTTTTGCAAACATTATATCCCTGTATAGAGAATAGTCTTTCCCCAAAACATGCTCAGAATACATGAGACAAAGCTACATCATCTTTGCCTTCAAGGAGATCTCTGGCTGCACCTTCTCCAAGACATCTGTTCTTATGGTAATCAATGGGATATTCAGCACTGTTCTCCAACACCACAGTTCAAAGGAATAAATTCTTCTGTTATCCTTATTCATTGTCCAGCTCCTATATTCAGAGCAATCACTGAAAAGACCATGGCCTGAATCAGGTGCACTTTAGTCCTCAGATTGAAATCATTACTGTTCAATAATTTGAAGAGTTCCCTGACTATAGACTTCCGCAGTGTAATACATCTAGCGTGTAGCAAATAAAGAGGAATATTTAATATTATGCTGAATACTCATAATGAAAAAAGGCACTGTCTTTGAGGGCTTAGCCTACACTAAATCAGCAATAGCTGAGTAAGAGCAATACAAGGAAAAACTGAAATGTATAGAAATAGACACTCCTTGGCCCTTTCAATCACATTCATGAAGTTAAGTATTTAGAAAGTTCTTGAAAAAGTGAATCAATCTAAAGAGGAGCAGTATTATTCCTTGCAATTTATAGTCTCCGAAACTTGCTGAAGGGTTAGCTATAAACTGGTTCCAACTAAATGGCACATAACAACAAACTAATGTTTTACCAAACTATGTAATTAAACCAAGTGCTAATGATTTACCATACCATTTTCTTTTTTCTTTTCAATTTTGTTCTGATTTTTTTTACAAAGTTTGAATACATTGTTTTTCACTAAAGATCCTTCCAATTTCCTTCACTCCACCCACCCATTGAATTGTGCAACCACGTGATTAACACTCTACCCCCCACCCACTCATCCTCACCTCTTTATTTCCACCCTATCCCTGCCTTGGATCCTCATACTCATTCTACAAGTTAGGTAGTAATTTATAAAATCATTGCTCCTGCGTGTTGCATAGTATTCCATTGTATGAATGCACCACAACTTCTCAATCCATTCATTTGTGTTTGGGCATCCGGGCTCTTTCCATATTCTTGCAATGGTGAATAATGCTGCTATGAGAACTGGTGTACATGTTTCCATTTGAGCCTCAGTTCTCATTTTCTTTGGATATATTCCAAGAGATGAAATACCTGGGTCATATGAAATTTCTATGTTCAGCTTTTTGAGGAAGTGCCAAACTGCCTTCCAGAGTGGTTGTACCTTTCTACAATCCCACCAATGATGTAAGAGTTCCTCTTTCACCACATCCTCTCCAACATTTATTCCTTTCTGTCCTGTTAAACTTTGCCCTTGCTACTGGAGTGAGATGGTACCTCATTGTGCTTTTGATATGCATCTGCCTTATTGCCAGTGATCTGTAGTATTTCTTCATATGCCTGTTAGCCATTTGAATATCGTCCTCTGTGAAAATTCTTTCCATGTCTTTTGCCCATTTTGCAATTGTGTTATCAGTCTTTTTTCTTGTGGAGGTCCAGAAGTATTCTATAAGCTTTCACTTTGAGACTCTTGTCTGAGATGGTATTGCCAAATGTTTGTTCTCGGTCAGTAGGTTTTCTTTTCATCCTGTTGGGAAAAGGTTTTGATGAACACAGGGATTTAATCTTTAGAAGGTGCCATTCATTATTTTTATTCTGTTCAAATTATACATTTCTGGCTGTATTTGGTAGTCTCTTTATAACATACAATAGAGCTTCTAAGCTTGATCCCAGTTTGTCTCTTATGAACTTTATGGTTTTGGGGTTTACTCCCAAGTCTCTGATCCACCTTGAAGTGATTTTTATGTATGATGTGAGAGTTGGATCCTATTTCACCTTTCTGTAGGTAGCAGTCTAGTTTTGCCAGCACCATTTGTTGAAGAGGTTATAATTTCCCCATATGATAGGTTTTATTTCCTTGTCAAATATCAGTTGACCATAGATAGCTGGGTCTATTTCTGGGTTCTCAATTATGTTCCTCTGATCTATGTGCCTGTTGTAGTACCAGTACCATGCTCTTTTGGTACTGTGTAGTAGGTTTGAGGTCAGAGAGTGCTATATCTTCCACTTCATTTTTGTTTCTCAGAAGTGTTTTGCTTTCAAGGTCTCTTTCCTCTCCAAATAACCTTTGGATCTTCTTGAGAAACGAATTTGGTATCTTTATTGAGATTGCATTGAATATGTAGATTGCTTTTGGAAGGATTGTCACTTTCACAATATTGAATCTTCCTATCCACAGAGAGAGCACATTTTTCCATTTCTTTAGGTCTTTTATTGTGTCTTGCAGAAATGTTCTGTGGCTTTCTTTGTATAGGTCTTTTGCATCTCTAGTTAGGCTCACTCCCAAGTATCTAAATTTGTGGTTGGCTATTGTAGATGGTATTGCTTTCTTGGTTTCCTTCTCAGAGATATCTTTGTTACTGTGGAAGAATCCTTCTGACTTTTTTATATTGATTATATTCTGCCACTCTACTAAATTGGCCTACTAGCTCTAACAGTTATTTTGTTGAGTCTTTGGGGTTTTCTATACCACACCATTTTCTTAACATGTCCTAACTGTCTGATTGCGACCTGGAGGAGAACTTTATCATGGAATTATTGTTGACAATAGGAGTGCCAGAATCCTTGAAAATTGGTTTTGCTAGCCATTGTTACATTAGTCCCCATTGGGAGGAAATGATCTCCAGCTACCTTAAATGTGGCCACATGGTTTTGCAAATCATCGACAGTTGTGAGACCAATATAAAAGAGTACTTTCCATACTGTGAGAGATAGTGGTGATGGTGGTGGATAGAGGATGAAGAGACTGTGGCACTGCTGTGAAAAGACTGTGGCAAGGTGTAACCAGAAGAACACTGGAGATGGAGTCACAGTTTAAGGTTTTGTTTGCTGGATGATTGAAGAAAAGCTGACTTATAGCTGCTCTGAGATAAAGTTTACTAGACAATTGAGGAAATCAGAGCTTTCTTGCATTTGTGCTGTTGAGGTGAACCTGGGGAATAGTGTCTTGCCATTAATCTGATTTGGGACAGCTGGACTAAACTTGGACTTGCATTGTGTAATATTCTTTGCTTCTGCCAATACCCCAACCTATTTCCATAATAAATCCCACACAGGAAGTAAAATCTGTGATTCTTGAAATGAATATCATACACAATGAGTGGTAGAAAAAGGTGTAAGGAGCATGGGAGGTGGTATGTTTGACCTTGTAGCTATTTTGCTAATATGTATTATTGATGGGACAGTACCCCTTTATAAAGTGGGTCTAGAAGTCAGTCTAGGCCACCCTCATGATGCATCTGCTCCTTTTACAACAATGAAAATGGGCTTCTAGGTATAGGATCTTACTGACACTAGGTATAAGATCTTCCTGGCAGGTTGTGATACATAATCTCTGGCACTGCCACTCTTTACTACCTAGCTGAGTGTTCACAAGTACAACAGTTGTTCATCTTCATCCCAAATCCGTAAACGACCTCTTCCTTACTGCATGGGGAACACTATGTACTAATTAGTGAGGAAAAGACAACTACAATATTCAGTGAAAAGGGGAAAAGTCCTTAAATAAAACAGAAATAAGCCTGGTGACCTTCACCGCACCCTTTAGACCTGGCAAAAATAACAGCTTCCTTGTTCTGATTCTATCTAATCTTTCCGAAATTACGTTCCTTAATTCTCCTACTTGGCCTCAATACAGACAATGTGTAGCTTTGCCAAAGTAGGGCCCACAACTGCCAAATTATGGTGCTGATTCAAAACCCAGAAGGCTATGTTTCTTCAAGTGGTGTCCCTATTGCATACCTGGGTGAACTCAGGCTCCAGGTAGGCTAAAAGTGAGTCTCTGAGAAAGTGGAACTTTCCTAAGCATCTTAACAGGTAGCAATCTCTTTTCCTATGTGATACTTGTATGGGCTAATTTTTTTAGACTGGATATTTTAGATTGCTTTTATGAACTAACTCTAATTTTTTTTAATCCAGAATTATAATGTTCAAGCTGTCTGATGTCCTATGGAATATGCTCTACAATGACTGCAAAAAGGTGCCTTTGAAACTGAGTTCAAATTTGTGTCAGACTTTGTGTCAGTGGGAAAAATATACTCATTCCTGGATTGGGGTTGGGGGTTGCCACACACCTTTGAAGTAGCAATGAAGATGGAACAGCATTAACCAAGTTAGAAACACTGCAAATGCTCTTTATGAGCTTCTGATCCTAAAAGGTTGCAGATTGGAATGAGGTCCTCTGGATGCAGTGAAAAATAGCCGTGGTCCTGGGGCAGGGAACATGCAGATGATTTGCTTAACTCCAGACCTGATTTTGAATGTTGTTGTTAGGGGCTGTCCAGTCAATTTTATTTTTTTTTTACTTCTAACAACTCTATGAGACGGAGTAGAACTGCCACATAATGTTTTCTAGGCTGCAAACTTTATGTGAAAGAGTCTTGGTGATGCAGTAGTTAAAAGATTGGCTGCTAACAGAAAGATCTGTGAACAAAAGATGAGGCTATCTGCCTCCTCAAAGATTTACAGCTTTGGAAACCTTATGGGGTAATTCTATTCTGTCTTATAGGATAGCTATGAGTTAGAACTTACTTGATAGCAGTGGGAGACAATGGGGATATTTATAGGAGTGGACTGGTAGATATTTTTTTGGGGGGGTTCCCTCTCAGCCACTAAGTATGTCTTTACCACCAGTTACTCAGCCCCTAAATTACTGAGCATCTAAATCATATCCAAGTCACTGCTTGTGCTGAGCGCTAAGTCTATGTGTTCTTTGGCTACCTCAGCTGCTCAGTCCCACCACGTCCCAACATCCTCAATGGCCAGGAGAGTTTGGTGCAAAGTTCAAGAACTTAAGGGAGTAAGTACCTAAGTAAAAGCAAATTACCTTTTCTGAAGGCTATCTTCTTGAACAAAGAAAATGCACTTCATGTAAATGAGCACTTGACTGATAAGAGGAACCCATTTCTACATCCTCCATCAGGATTGTGTAAAAGTGACTGTGAGCCAGCACAATGGCATCACAGGGGTTGGTGCCACCATTGCCTCCTTTTCGTCAACGTCTATGACACATGTCAATGGAACAACACGAACACTACAGGAGCCTGAGATGTGCTGTTGTGTCATTCTCAAACTATGTCACTAGCCTCTTTCCATTTATATTTCAAGCCACTTGAGTCAAAGTTATGCCCAACTCTCACTTTCTATTCTCTCTTGCATAGAATGAAACAAGAACAACTTCTCAACAACTGTTGGGAAATATTTGCACAGAGAATTTCTTAGAAGATTATGACATCAGGTGCTCCATGTTTATGTCAAGTATGGAAAAGGCAAGGGAAAGGAAAGGCAGAATATAAAATGCTCAAAAGACATTTGTATATAAATTAAAGATAACATTTGTGTGTGAGATAAGAAGCCAAAAGCAAATTACACATTAGGGAAATTACAAGAGCAGGTGGTATACTGACCTGTAGATTTGCTTCTATGGAAATTATCCCCACCTGCATTCTCTGGAATACTGTACTATTCCTTTAACAGTAGGGCTAGAAAGACCTTACATTTAGCTATAAAGAAAAATTATCTTTATATATAAATTGAAACCTAGCGAAGAAAGTCACTTGTGCCGTCGAATTGCTTGTGACTCATAGTGACTCTATATACAACAGCCCTAAATCCTGCTCTATGTCGTGCCAACCTTATTGTCTCTGACACACCTACCCCCATTACCCCAGTGACAGAATCAATCCATCTCATGGAGGGTCTTCCTCTCCTGTGCTGTCCCTCTACCCTCCTAAGCATGATATCCTTCTCCAAGGACTGATCCACCTTGCAACATGTCCAAAGTATGTCAGAGGGAGCTTCAGAATCTTTGCATCCAAGGAGCAGCCTGGTTTCACCCTCTCCAGGATGAACTTGTTTGTTCTCCTAGCAATCCATGGTATATTCAATACTCTTCTCTAGCACCACAGCTCAAAGGCATCAACTCTCCTTCCATAATCCCTAGGCATTGTCCAGCTCTCTGATGCATAGCCAGTAATTGCAAAGACCATGGCTGTATCAGGCACACCTAAGTATTCAATAAAGAAAAGAAAATGGAAAACCACTGCTGTCCAGTCGATTTCCACTCAGAGCTGCCCACTGTTGGGTCTCCAATGCTGTAAACCTTTACAGAAGAAAATTGCCCATCTTTCTACCTATGATGGTAGATTTTAATTGCTGACTTTTCATTTATCAACCTAATATATTTATACGCTACATTATCAGGGGTCTTTAGATGTGAACATACATAGATAGATGTTACATATGCATTCTTATGTTTGTATCACTTTAAAAATTAACATCATACATACATATGAACATTCATTGTTCAATGTAACATTATGTATATTTTTCATGTCAGTAAATATTATACTATGACAATCTTTTAATGGCTTCATAATATTCTATTATGAAGTTTGCTGTTGTTGACCGCCATCGAGTCAAGCAGAGCCAATAGCGACCCTATGAACAAAAAGCCTGAAGACTTTTTGTAACTATTGTCATTTGTCAAAGTTCATAGAGTTTCCAGAAGCATGTTGTTTCGGAAGTGGATGCCACTCCTGCATCCAAATGTGTCTTAAACTGGGAGCTCCAGCAAACACTTAGAAAGTTTGTTGTTGTTGCTGATTGCCTCCAAGTCGAGCACGACTCACAGTCATCCTATGAACAAAAGGCCTGAAGCCCCTCTACAACTCGACATTTCTCAATGTTCGTAGAGTTTCTGGAGGTATGTTGTTTAGGAAGTGAATGCCACTCCTGCTTCTCTTAGTGAACTATAATTTATTTACCCATCTTCAGCATGTGGAAATTAGAGTGGTTTCCAAAAGACTCTAAAGTATCACTAGCATTCTGATACAGACCTCTGGACAAGTGAAAGAGGTGAAAGTGAGTCTGAGAGAGTGAGGAGGAGGGCACTGAACTCTTACCTTTGCTGCTTGAAGAAATCTGCACAGTGAGCAACAGAGAATCGACTGTCTTAGGTCACCTTATCAGCCCTCAAAAGGTCATCACTTTGAATAAGCTTCCCCTACTGACTCACATACCTTAGGTAAGAACTGTCACTGATGACACTGATGACTGTCACTTATTACCAATAGCTTTTTATCTCAGTTATACTTCACATGAAGAAGTCATCCATGTGAGTGAGATAAAGATATGAAACCAAAGGGCAATTTAGAGTTGATTTCGTCAGTCTCATTCTTAGCCAAAGAATACCCGAGAGAAATAAAGACTCTCCTCCTAAAAATAAAATAAAATAAAATAAAAATTCAAAGTACTTTTTCCACTAAGAAAGTGATTTAAATTCAGGAAAAATAGAACAGGTAGCCCAAATCCAAAGCTAAGTAATAAATGTCTCTTTTTAGTTCAGCCATTGTTTTTGCAAGTTCCCTGCCATCTCAGTTATAGAAACTGTGCATCACTAATCCACTGGCATCCAGCAACATAGTCCTTCAGGCTGTCCCTTTAAATTTTCCTTGCTATCAAAACAAAGCAGACCCTTTTAGGGCAGAAGCTTCTGTTCTAAGATGCCAGGGGCTCTTCATGGCATTGTTTTTACATCCTGCTTTAAGAACTGTGGAGAGAGGAAAGGTGCAGGGAAAGAGTGGGCAAAGGAAGTCCCTTTCTTACAAATCTCATGCATTTTTCTCTTCCAAACTCAAGCTCCCATAATTCCTGGACTGGACAAAGAAAATAAGATTCCAGGATTAACCTCCTGTAGAAGACAGAGTTGCCTTTTCTCTGTTTTGGCACAGTCATCAGGATGTATCACTTGGAGATTTAAACCACTAGAAAGTTGTTGTCTTTGGTTTAGCAGCACAGTTGCCTACAAACTATGCCACCAGAGCGTCTTTGAGTTGAGTTTGAATTCTGGATGTGCCTTCAAAAGGCATGTTGTGTCAATACAGCTCACAAGCCACAGTCACTATTGTTACCCTGTGTATTGTGAGCTAATGCAAGCAGGAAATGTGATACCTCTCAACTCATCAACAACCTGCGTTGTGCAGATGACACAACCTTGCTTGCTGAAACTGAAAAGGACCTGAAGCACTTGCTGCAGAAGGTCAATGACTGTAGTCTTATTACGGATTGAAGCTCAATCAAGAAGACAAAAATTCTCATCATTGGGCCATTCATTGGTAGCACCATGATAGATGGAGAAGAGATTAAAGTTGTTAACAATTTCTCCTTGCTTGGCTTCATAATCAACATTTTTGGCACCAGAGGTCAGGAAATCAAAAGATGAATTGCATTAGGGAAACCTGTTGTCAAGGACCTCTCCAAAGTGCTAAAGAACAATGATGTCAACCTGGAGACTAAGGTGTACCTAATCCAAGCCATGATATTCACAATGACTAAGGATGACAGAAGAATTGATGCCTTTGAGTTGTGGTGCTGGAGAAGGGTATTGAACATTCCATGGACTTCCAAGAAAACACCTGGAGAGGGTGAAAACAAGCTGTTCCTTGGAAGTACTGATTTTGAGCTCCGTCTCACATACTTTGAGCATGTTGCCTGAAGGGAACAGTCCTTGGAGGACATCATGCTTGAAAGAGTAAAGGGAGAGTGAAGGAGAAGAAGACCCTGGATGAGATGGATTGACTCAGTAACTGATGTAATGGGGGTAGGTGTGTCGGAGATGATGAGACTGGCTCAGATTGGGTCAGAATTCAGAGCTATTGTACGTAGGGTTGATGAGTCACAGGTGGCTCAATGGCATATAACAACAACAGTATCAGGAGAAGTGTATAAGAGAAAGGTGAAGAAAAATTCAAGTCTTTAGTGACTTCATGAACGATTGGGACAATAAAAAGATCCTTTGAAATGCCCTGATTAAGTTTTTGTTATGTATAATTTTAGATATTACTTATGCACTTTAGTTGGGTAACCAGTTACTAACTACCAAAAACATTCTGTTGCAATGTCTGCATGTGACATTACTCCAGAACCCATTCATTTTAGTGACTAATGCTAGATCTTTAAGGGGAGCTCTGGTGGCCTAGTGGACAAGGTGATCTGCTGCCAACTCAAAGGCACACAGTTTGAATCTACCAAGTGCTCTGTGGGAGAAAGATGAGCCATCTCCCTCTGTGCAATTTACAGCATCGGAAAACACGCTGGAATGTCAGCTATGGGTTGGTTTCAACGCTAAAAACTAGATCTTTAGTGTTTGGGATAGAAGATTGCCCCCTCCGCCCCCAGAAGCCTATGGGAGAAATTACCACAATTTCTGGTTAGCTGAAGCAGTACATTTCAGAGTATGATTGTATAAGTCGGACTAAATGAAGAAAAAATTTTAGAAATGAATCATTCATTAAAAGCAGAGAAGAAATAGAAATTTTTATGCTTCTAAACTTTCTGCTTCACCAACCCTGCTGGAGACTTTTCTTACGTTTATGACAAAATACCAAAGATTATAAAAGTACAAATTACTTGTACTTTATTTATAGTTTATGGATGGGACTCATGACAGCAATACCATTTATAGGTTTATTTTTCTCATCTAATTACGATTTTTTAAATGAATGTTAAAACAGTAATAGTATGTCACCAGTAATTTTCATAAATAAATATGAAAATATTTCAGTGGAGAATAAAGCAGAACTTGAAAAGAGTCTGTTATAGTTCGTCTATAAAACTGATGACTCATGAAAGAAAGAATAGAGAGAGAAAAAGAGGTCTCATATTATATTAACCAAACCCGCCATCAAACTGATTCCGGCTTATAGTGACAGAGTTGAACTGTCCCATAGAGTTTTCAAAACTTTGATATTTATGGACGTAAACTGCCACAGATCAGCTAGTTGGCTCAAACTGTTAACTTTCCTTTCAATTAACAACCGAGCACTTTAACCAATGCGTCTACAGGCCTCCATTGCTGCTGCTGAACTGACCCAGAGCTTCTGGCAAGTTTTCAGAGAGGGTTAATTGCCCGTCGTTCTGAGGAGCATTTCGCGGACTCAAACCATGTGCCTTTGGGGATTACAGTACAGCTTTTTTTTCTTTTAAATTGATAATTTACTAAATTCTTACTCATTATTTTCACCCCACATCTTTCTGATTTCCTTCATCCCCACCCCCCATCAAACTGTGTGACCCTATGATTAACTCTACCCCCACCCATCCTCACCTCTCTGCTCCCCGTCGCTATCACCGTTGGATACACATACTCGTTCCCTCAGAGCTGGGTAGGCACTCTAAATACTAAAGCGAAGCAAGTAGTAGAAAAAATAAGTCTGATGCTTGTGTCCAGTATTTGTGGTTTCCTGGGGTGTCCTAGTGGTAAGGATTTGTGCTGCCAACCCAAAGGCTGGTAGTTTGAATTTACTAGCTTCTCTGAGGGAGAAAGTTGGGAATCTCCTCTTGTGCAATTTACAGTTACTGAAAATCCAGGGTTTTTGGAATGAAAACTCAGTTATGAGTTAGTTCCTATTTGTTGGCACAAACAGGATAGTTTGATCATTGAAAAGATTACATTGAAATGTAGTCATAGCCATTTGTTTACATAATATCTCTTAGATTCAGAACTATAATCACAGGCAGAGTTGAGCAATTGCAACAGACAACAGTATGAACTGCAAGTCTCCAGTATTATGTTTTGGCCTCTTAAAGAAAAATTCACTGGCCTTTGTCGTAAGTGGTCTTTGATCCTGTCTTGAACTAAGTTTCTTCATATGTCAAACAAGGGTAGACTCAACAGCAGTTTTGAGCTAATAAAAGGGGGGGAATAATCCATGAACTACAAGACAGATCAGAACAGCATTTTTTCAATCTGTAAAACAGAAAGATTTAAAACAAACCACCAACCAGAAAGGCGGGAAAACCTTAAAAGTTTCAAAGACTTGAGAGAAAATCACATAGATGTACTCTAATGGAAGTATGGAAAAAAATTGAAAGAAAAGTGAGGGGGAAACCTCAAAAATGTAAAGAAATAATTATTACAAACTTTCTACACTTGATAAAAAGTCATTCACCTACAAATCCAAATAGTTCAACAAACCGGGTGACCATAAAACTCTACACCTATATACCTTAGTTTCAAACTGCATATACAGAGGAAATGTGATGCAAATACAGTTGACTGTCTAGGGTAAACATTGGAAGACAGAGAGGCAAGTTATTTAAATGCTGAAAGGAAAGGGGAGGGGAAACCCTGTCAAAGAATCCCTTTCTATCTAGCAAGATTACTCTTCTAAAGTGAAAGTAGCAATAACAATAAATATATTCTCATATAAACAAAAACACAACAAATTTGTTGTCAGCTGCACTTCAGGTTAAATGACGCTAGTTATCAGAGTCTGTAGGAAATGAATCAAGAAACACCAGTTACCCACAAGCCTGGGAAGGAATTAAACATTCTGGAAATAGTAAATGTGAGTAAATAGAAAGGATTTATGGAGTTTCTCTCTCTTCTCCTCTTAATTCTTCTTAAAAACAAAAGACTGTATAAACCCAGCAATAATGTGTTGTTAATTATTATTGCAGGTTGTATAAGCTTAATATGTACAAATACATGACAATAACAGCACAAAAAATAAAGAAAAAGAAAGTTATACAAGAACAAGTTGCTATATTTTACCAGAATCAAGTCAACATTAATTTAAAATATATTGTGATGACAATGAGATACCATCTCACACCAGTAGCAGTGGCAAAGTTTAATGGGACAGCAAGTAGTTAAGTGTTGGAGAGGATATGGCGAGATAGGAATGCTTATACATTGTTAGTGGGATTGAAAATGGTACAACCATTCTGGAAGGCAATTTGGCACTTCCTCAAAAAGTTGAATTCAGAAATTCCATATAACCAAGCTATTCCATTGCTTGGAATTTACCCCAGGAAAATGAAAACCGACGCTCAAACAGAAACTTGGGAAGCAATGTTCATAGTAGTATATTTCACCATCACAAGAACATGGAAACAGCCCAGATGTCCAACCACAAATGAATGGATTGAGAAATTGTGGTACATTCATACAATGGAATACTATGCAGCACTCAGGAGCAAGGATTTTGTAAATTATTACCTAACTTGGGAGGGACTGGAGAGCATTATGTGGAGTGAACTAACTCAGTCTTACAAGGACAAATATTGTATAAAACCATTAATGTAGAATGAGTATGAGGATCCAAGGCAAAGGGGGAAGGGTGGATGGGTGAGGGTGCATAGGGAGGAGGGTGTTAATTATAGGGTTGCACAATTCAATGGGATGAAGGAAATGGGAAGGATCTTTTGAAAAAACAACATATTCAAACTCTGTAAATAAATCAGAACAAAATTTAAAAATTAAAAAGAAATGTTGAGCTAAGATGTATATGTTTGTGTGTGTTTGTGTTGAGTCCCCTAGAATAAATGCTGAGAAAATAACCAAAATAAATAAAAATCATTAAAGGCATAAAAATAACACGCACTAAAAAAATTCGTACACATAATAGAAAACGGTAAAGGGGGATGAAAAAGCAATTTTTAAAAATTACATATCCAAATACAACGAGAACATCCTTTAGAAGTAACGATAGCAAAAAGTGTTGGACATACCAACAGTGAAATTCCATTGCTACAAAAAGGACATCATGTACAGAAGAGGGTCAAGAAAAACATCATTAAAATTGTAACACAACAGCCCCCAAATGAACTTAAATGTAACAATAAGGATATTATGGGACTTGCCAATTCTTGTTCTGTTATGCATAAGATCGTGTGAGCCACAGCCAATGCAGTAGCAGCTAACATCAACCACTGATTGATTAAATGAAATGTAGACATTTGGGGAAGAAATTTATGATACAATCTTAAATTTTGTGATAGGCAGGGTGGGCAAGACTAGATACTGTCATCCAGGTAGATTTTTCTTTTATTAAAATAGGTGCAGTTAACCATGTAGAGGTTGGTGTTGTTGTTAAGTGCTGTCGAGTCGCAGGTGACTCATAGTGACCCTATGAAGAAGAGTCCTAGACGCTTGGGTGCCTTTCATCCTCTCTCCAGGTTCATATGGTTTCCAGAGGCAAACTATTATGGAAGTGGATGCCACTCCTCCTTCCACGCTTGTTTTAATTGGGGAGCTCCACCCCACTCTCTGTCCGCATTGAGTAGCCAAACATTAACACATTTGACACATCAGTGTCATAGTGTTCAGCCTCACAGCAACCACAAGTGACCGCAGTAAGGCAACTTGTATACCAGGGCTATACGACCTAGAGGAATGTAGAGGTAGCATCGTTTAATAGTCACAAACTCTACACCCAGCCTGTCTGATTTAAATCTTAAACTCAATTTAACTTATCCTCAAATTGAAATTGAATCCAGTGAATTCTCTGAGGCTATAAATTGCTTGAAAGAAGATCATCCATCTTTATTCTTTGGAGCAGCTTATAGATTCAAACCACTTACCTTTGGGTTAACAGTTCAACTCTACTCACTAAGCACCATCTGAGTTCCATACTGAGCTCTGCCAATTGGTCAGTTCTGTGATGTTGGACAAAATACTTAATCTCTGCCTTGATTTTCTCATTTGTAGAAAGGAGGATAGTAGTACTTAGTTTACGCTATTATTGAGAGGGTTAAAAAAGCTAATATATCAAACCTGCTAAAATGGTGCTGGCAGACAGTGCATGCCATGTAAATGTCATTGTCATTGCCTCTGTGGTTGCCATGCAACTCTGGAAGAAAAGGGTGTTTATTTACTTAAGAAGTGTTGTTGTTCTTGTTGTGTACCATTGACTCAAACTGACTCATAGCTGAACAAACCTCCAATGGGTTTTCAGAAGCCTTAAATCATATGGAAGGAACTTGGCCATCTTTCTCCTTCAGAGCAGCTGGTGGATTCGAACCACATGACTTTGGGTTGACAGTACAACTCCTTACTGTCAAGACAACAGAGCTCCATAAGACATGTTAGGGATTGCAAATTATCAAGTGTGGACGTCCCAGAGGAGACTATCCAGTACTTAAAGAAAACCATGAAATTCCACAAGCAGAAACTCTCTGATAGCCTCAGAATTCTCAGGAAAGTGTAATTATCATTGAAGGAAAAAGAGATGGAAAGAAAGAAATGGATATTTGGCCTGAAGTAAACCTCAAGATATAAAAACCAGCAAGGAACCGTAGAACTTTAGCCCAGAGAAAAAGCTTGATTAAAGGTGTCAGATTAAGAAAGGATTTTTCTAAAGTTATATGAAAGAAAATAGAAAACAGCCAAAGCCTGAAGCTGATAGTGTCAACTTGGTGAATGACGATGAAAAAATCAGACCTCTAACCACTGCTGATTTACTTTATTTAAGCTTTCTGAATCAAAGAGCAGTCATGGGTAAAAACAGTCATATGCTAAAAACTTTCCACATCAGTTTATTTAATCTCAAAATCCAGGAAGTTTGAATTGAGCACCCCTCTCTGAAAAAACAACTCAGGAGATCAGTGGTGGTTCATATGTAGAATTCTCACTTTCCATGCAGGAAACTCAGCTTTGATTCTCTGGCAGTGCCTCTGATGTCCAGCCACCAACTGTATCAGTACATGCTCACATGTTGCTGTGACGGATTTCAGAGAAGCTTCCAGACCATGATGGACTAGGAAGAAAGGCCTGGTGATCAGTGGCCAAAAATCAACCAAAGAAAACCTTAGGTACCACAATGGTCCAATATGCAATCAGTCATAACAATGGCACAGGACTGAGCAGCATTTGATTACAGTGTGCACAGGGTCTCCATGAGCTGGGGATAACGAGATGGCAGTTAGCAGTAGGGTCTCCATGAGCTGGGGATAATGAGATGACAGCTAGTAGTAATAGAAGAACAAACAGAGAAATTGAGCTACCAGTGTTTCCTGAGGACACACAAGGGCAAGTGACAATCCAGAATAAAACCCTGTTGTTGTTTCTAACCACAGACAAGAGAGAAATGTGTTGGTGTCTTCTGGAATTGCTCGTCAAGTGCTATTGTTGCTTTTCTGTGTTACTGTGATTACTCTCTCCCCAATATTCAAGGACAAATTATTATGAGAAAAGAGCATTGAAGTAATTAAGGTCCAACTCTAATAAGGCTCAAGAATAGATCTGACACATTGAACATTAATGGCTAAAGATCAAACAAGCTTTGGGATGGCACATAGAATAATATGTATATGAAGAAAGCAAAAGACAGAAAGATAAGATGAAAACTAATGTCAGAAAAGACTCTAGAAACTGTTGTTGTTGTTGTTATGTGCCATCAAGTCACTTGTGACTCTAGTGACCCTATGTACAAAAGCCCTGAACACCGTTCTATTCTGTGCCAGCCTCGCCGTCTCAAACACACTCATTCGCACTACTCCAGTCACAGAATCAATCCAGCTCATTGAGGGTCTTCCTCTCCTGTGTGGTCCCTCCTCTCTCCCAAACATGA
>NW_006399781.1:19459896-19468227 GCF_000299155.1 Elephantulus edwardii
AGAAGGAGAATTGACACCTTTGAGCTGTGGTGCTGGAGAAGAATATTGAATATAGCATGGACTGCTAGGAGAAAAAACAGGTACACCCTGTAGAGGGTGAAACCAGGCTCCTCCTTGGAGGCAAGGATTCTGAAGCTTTGTCTGATATACTCTGGGCATGTTGCAAGGAGTTACCAGTCCTTGAAGAGGGACATCATACTTGGGAGGGTGAAGAGATCACGCAGGAGAGGAAGAAGGCCCTTGATAAGATGGACTGATTCAGTCTCTGGTGTAATGGTAGAAGGTGTATCAGAGAAAATAAGATTGGCCCAAAATAGAGCAGACTTCAGGGCTGTTGTACATAGGGTCGCTATGAGTTACAAGCAACCTGACAGCACATAACAACAAGAAGTCAGGAAGGTGAGACTTTGTCTCACACACTTTCGGCATGTTATCAGAAGTGGCCAGTCACCTGAGAATGTCACGCTTAGCAAAATAGGTCAACCAAAAAAAGAAAGACTCTCAATGAGATGGATTTATGCAGTGACCGCAACAATGGCTTCAGGCTCCACAGCTATTGTGAAGATGATGCAGAGCCTGCTGGTGTTTCATTCTGTTTTACGTAGTATTTCTATGAGTCAGAATCTGCTTGCTAACACCTAACACAAATGCAACAACGGATTTCAACATCCTTTCACATACAATGCCTTATCTAATTCCTCTAAGTAGATAGATATCATTAGGCTAATTTTACAGATATAAAACACTGAAGGCTTAGAAATGAGAGCTTGATCGAGATCAGACAGATAATGCTGCTATAAAGAATTAGGATGAACTCACAAAACATAACGTAGAGGAGATAATGCTGAGCTAAATAAGTCAAGCGCAAAGGGACCAATGCGGTACAAAATTATTCCACTTTTATGAAAGATAAAAATAGTATACACGTCAGTGCTCTTTGGTGGTTACCAGAATGGGGAGGAGAGGGAAGAGGAGTCACTCTCTGGAGAGTAGAATTGTGTTAGTTTTGTGATGGCAAAAGCTATACTGAATACCAGTGAAAGGAGCATAATTTAAGCCATAATAAAGGATGGCACAAAGAAATACACAAGAGTAGAGGACATTACTAATAAATATAACATGTACAATTATTAGTCGCATTAGTAATTACAAACAAAAAATACGCGAACATTTATGTAAATGGATAATGTATGCATACAAGTATATAAGAAAGTAAATGTGTGTGTATACATGAGCACATTTAGGTGTATCTGTAGGAAGATTAGTGAATGCTGTGTATATATTTATATTTATAATAAAGCACATTGGAATCGTAGTGCTGGCTACCTCACAGACATAATCAAACACTTTTCTAGACTGGTTTACTGAGTTTGAAGGTTTAGAATCATAGTTTAATGGGGCATCTTGATCGATCGACATAACATAGTTACAAAAGGTTCTGTTCTGCATTCTATTTTGGTAAATAATCTCCAGAGTCTTAAAACCTTATATGCGGTAATTTAAAATATAACTATTGGTCTCTACTCACACAAAGCAAAAGAGAAAGAAAAAAGTCAAAGATTCAAAGAAGAAATTTGTCTACAGAATCAATTTCCTACACAGACAGTGGCCCCACTAGAGACCAGAACTTAGATGGTGCTCCACCTCCAGTTCCAATCATTCTGGGTAGGACACAAAAGATGGTCTCAAGTAGAATGGGAAAGAAGTAGAGAAAAATGATCTTCAAAATCTTTAAAATTATCTAACTTACTCGTCAAGCAGAGACCTGGGGAAACCCTGACATGATTTCCCTATGCTCCCTTTAAAGGTTCAACTGAAACTACTCACAGAGGTCACCTTTCAACTAAATAACAGACTGAGTCATAAATAAAGATTATCACGCTGTGTGTGTGTAATCATTCACTTGAGACCAAACAGTCAAGTTTTACTCTAGAACGAAGAGGATGAAAAGGTCAGAGGGTAGGGACAGAGAAGCAAGGATATTAGAAATGAAATCATCAAAATGGAAATAAACAGACTGTAGAAGCAATCTGGAAACATGTAATAACATAACTGAATAATGTATGTAGAAATTGTTAAGTGGGAACCTAATTTGCTGCATAAACTTTCACCAAAAAAAATAATAAAATCATGGTAAATCATACAGAGACTAAGAAACAACATGCTCTAAAATCTAGGCCTTGGATTCCATAAGTCTATGCCTTTCCTAGATTCTGCCTCTTTCTTATTACCATCCAAAGTCTCAGCAAGGATCTCTAATTACAAAACTCATCAGACAGGGAAACTCATTAGAATATCATTTAATAAGGACATTACCTGTCTTCTTGTTGCTGATTGCCTTCGAGTTGAGCATGACTCATGAAGAAAAGGCCTGATGCCCCTCTACAACAAGCAATATTTATCAAAGTTTATAGAGTTTCCAGAGGCATGTTATTTAGAAAATGTATGCCATTACTGCTTCCAAACCTGTCATAGTATGTTATGTGCCATTTAGTTGCCTGCAATGTATAGCAACCCTATGTACAACAGCTCTGAACCCTGCCCTGTCCTGAGTTAGTTGCACTAATTCCAACACACTAACCCTATTGTCCCAGTTACTGTATCAATCCATCTCATCCGGGGTCTCCCTCTCCTGCGCTGTCCTTCCACCCTTCCAAGCATGATGTTCTTCTCCAAGGACCAATCTCTCCTAGCCACGTACCCAAAGTAAGACAGGTGGAGCTTCAAAATCCTAACCTCTTAGGAGAGACTTGGTTTAAGCCTCTCCAAGACAGACCTATTTGTTTTCTTGGCAGACCATGGTATGTTCAAGACTCTTGTCCAACACCACAACTCCAAGATATCTATTCTTCTGTCATCCTTAGTCATTGTCCAACTCTCTGAAGCATAACAAGTAATTGAGAAGATGATGGCCTGGATTAGGCACATCTTTGTCTCTAGACTGAAACCATTGCTCTTCAGCACTCTGAAGAGGTCCATGACAACAGATTTTCCCAGTGCAATTCGTCTTTTGAGTTCCTTACTGCCGGTGTTAAGAGTGTGTTGACTGTGGATTCAAGCAAAATGTAATTGCTAACAACCTCAATCTCTTCTCTATCAAATATGGTGCTGCCAATTGGACCAGTGGTGAGAGTCTTTGTCTTCTTGATGTTGAGTTTCAATCCATATTGAAGACTACAGTCCTTGACCTTCTGCAACAAGAACGTAGGTCTTCTTCAGTTTGAGCAAGCAAAGTTGTGTCATCTGCATAGCATAGGTTGTTGATGAGTCTTCCTCCAATTCTGTCATCCAGGCCTGAGCTAAAGCAGTGGAAGTGAGGGTTGAAAGGATAAAGTGCATAGAAGAGGTTTGTTGTCATTATGTCCCATCAAGTCAGAGTCAACTTACAGCTCACCCTCCAGTAAGGTTTCATATTTACACACAAAGGGTAGACTCACCTTCCTCCCATGGAAGAGTTGGTGGATTCTAACCATGCCTTTGAGTTGGCATCACAGCTCCTTTCTACTGGGTCACCAGAGTTCTTATAAGAGAGGTTAAGGAGGTAGAACTGATCGGATTTCATGACTAATTGGAAGTAAGGAATGAAGTAGCATGAGAGTCCAAACTGACTTCGAAATTTCTTGCTTAGATATCTGGGGGGATGGTGGGTGACGTTAGTTAGAATACAGGAGGATGGGGCCAGACATGCTTATCTGAAGAAGCCTCCTGCCAAGTACCTGAGAGCTGTTTCATTATGTATGTACCTGGTGAACAAACTGCTATAAAGGGGAAATCTGTCGCCTGAGCCAGAGGTTGACTCTGGGTGTTATTAGCTGGTACAGGTTAAGGGAGGCTATAGCACACGAGAGAGTTGGGAGGAGTGTGCCGGATGAGGCAGGGCAGAGGCTGAAGCACCAGAAAGGAGGTGATAGGAACCATCTGAGGCATGTCCAGAAAACAAGAAAAGGCTAAGGAAGCTGAGGAAGGGTAGAGTTTAAAAAGGAAGGAAGTGGTAAGCGTTACAGAAAAACCAAACAATAAAAAGCTGAGTAGGCAACATTGGATTTGGCAATTAAAAGCTCATTAAAGCTGTTAGAACCTCTACTTGGAAGATTATTGCTTTTAATTTTTTACTCATGTACTTTTAACTTGTTAAATTCGTGTCTTCTTGGCTGCAACAGTTCCATTGTGCATCTTCAAGGATATGAACATGCATGGTTAAGCACAATTGATAACAGTGCATCTAAATTCCAAAATCATTCTCCACAATAGTCTACATGTTTCCTATTGCCAAAGCGGCCCTTTAGAGTAGTGAGAGAAGATCCTCACCCTGAAACCTACAGCGTCCCTTTTCAGCAGGAAGTAGCTAAGAGAATACGCCAACCCCTTTTCCTTATGAACCAGGGTGAAATCTCTCTCAGAGAGAAGTGATAGGGAATGGCAAAGGACACACTGACGAAGGAGATTAATCAGAACTGGTTTTGACAAACACTGTGGCAACGGGACAATTAAAACAAACTTTCAAGGAATATTCAACCTGAATCCTTTTGATCATATGGAGATTTTTGAAAGTATTTCTTTGAGTTTATTATGGTTAATTTGTTTTATTTGTTTGCTTGTGTATAAAGGATACTCATCTGAATGATAACATAATTATGATAAAAACAAAGGGGAGAAACATGGGAAACCAATGCTAAATATTTGTAATAAATTGAATGCTATTTAAATATTTCTAAAAAATTTAAACATTTAAAAAATCTCATTAAAGACCTCATGGTGTGGTTTCAGTGGAGCAGTGGGGCCAGAGACCAGTTACAGCTGGTGGAAGAAGAAAAAGGTGATGAGAAACAGGGGTCACACACGAAGATTGCTCTCTTGAGAAGCTTGCTCTGTAATGGATGTGGCAAAGTCAAGTGGCAGATTGAATGGGTGCCAGGCCACAGGAAGTTGTTCATTGCTTTTTTTGTTTTAAAGGTGAGAGACACTTAACTAGAGTGAGTTTCCCTGATATTTAAAAAGTGAAAGATTAGAATGAAAGTAAAAATATAGATAAATGAAGTATAAATTGGTGAAGTGAGAAACTTGAGATGGTGGCCCAAAACTCAGACACCTCACTACTGTCAAGTTGCTTCTTAATCATAGAAACCCTATAGGACAGTGTAGAATCACCCCAGGGGTTTGCTAATCTTTAGCTCTGCAAATCCTGTGAGTAGGAAGATGATCTATAGGAATGAGACCAATATATCCTTCTTAGATAGAGCAGCTGGTAGGTATGAATCATTGATATTTTGAATAGCATGCAATTGCTTTAACCACTGTGATCATTAGAATGTGACCAGGGATCAGAACTAGGGTCATTTGAAAACAAAAAGAAAAACTAATCCTATTGCTTTTTGCTGTTGTTGTTGTTGTTATGTGTTATTGAATTGGAACCAGCTCAGAGCTAACCCACCTACAGGTGTTTCAGAGGCTATAAATCTCACAAGTTTGCCCATCTTTCTACTGCAGAGCAGCTGGTGGTTTTTTTTTTTATTTTTTATTTTTTTTTTTAGCTGGTGGTTTTGAACCATGTGCATGGCAGGGCAACTCCTTACCATGAGGCCACCTGAGAGCCCTAATTACGTTTGAGACCAAAGGTACACAGGACGAATGAGAAGAATTTAAATGTGAAGGGAGCTGCTAGAGTTTAACCTGATGGGTTCTACCATAATGACAGAGACCAAGGTCGTTTTGGTATTAGCTATCTTTGTGAAAAAGGGACTAGACCCTGTGTCCAGGCTAGCAGGAGAAGATGTTTGCTAAGTTCTCTGCAAAACTACAGAAGGTCCCTCTGAGATTGGAGACAACAAATTCACAGCCACATTCACCTGGATTTCCTCTCCAGATACTTCGAGAAGGGATTATTGTAGAGTCCAGTATTTGCACACACACACACACAAAAAAAACTCACACACAAGTACTAGGTGGTTGATAAATTATTTTAGCCTGTGTGAAATAGATTTTAATTCCTAGTTTGAGTGTCTGTCAATGTAAGTGAATGAATGGTCTTGGTCAAGACCGGGCTAAAAGTTTATGCTTTATCACGCTCCCTGTGTTCCAAACACATTAAAAATGGGAGATAAAAGGTCAAGAGAAAAAGTCATTAAAAACAGCTCATCTCAGAAACAAGCTAAATGTCTTCAAGGTCCAGAATCAGATGGAAACCAGAGCACTTGGTGGAACTGAAGGCTTGAACTTGCTGACCTTTGGGGCAGAACTCAACTTGAGCTCTGGTGGCATAGTGTGTGGGGAATTGCACTTCTAATCCCAAAATGGTTCAACCTCACCAGCAACTCTACAGGAGAAAAATGAACAACCTTCCATGTGACTGACAGGCTCTGAAAACCTGCTGGAGGCTCAGCTATGAGGCACTTTCAACTAGAAAGCAATGAGTTGAGTTCACTAAGTTGAAGATGACATTTTTAGTCTTTGGGACAGAAAGTTGTGGTCAACTGCTCGAGCTCAACTGCTTGGAATAAAAGGAATCCAGAAATTTCTGCTCAAAATAGATGTAGACTCAGGCTTATCCCTTGATGGCACTTCTAAAAGGCATTTAACACTGTCCAGGGCTGTGACTTTATGAAAAATTAAGGCTTCCATACATAGAGAGGATAAGAACCAACCTCAAGCTCCACTGGGCCTGTTGTTGTTGTTGTTGCTGTTGTTGTTGTTGTGTGCTATCGAGTCGCCTGCAACTCATAGCAACCCTATGAACAACAGCCCTAAACCCAGCTCTATCCTGTGCCAATCTTATTTTTCCCAACACACCTATTCCCATTACCCCAGTCACTGAACCAATCTACCTCATCGAGGGTCTTCCTCTCATGCACTGTCTCTTCACCCAAACATGACATCCCTCTCCAAGGACTGATACCATCTTGCAACATGTTCAAAGTATGTCAGACAAAGCTTCAGAATCCTTGCCTCCAAGGAGCAGCCTGGTTTCACCCTCCAGGACAAACTTGTTTGTTCTCTTAGCAGTTGATGAGCATTCAACACTCTTACCCAGCATCACAGCTCAAAGGCATCAGTTCACCTTCTATTATCCCTAGTCATTGTCCAGCTTTCTGATGCTTAGCAAGTGATTATTGCAAAGACCATGGTAACTGGGCCTACCACAGTCCAAATCCCAGAGCAGCATATACATGACAACTGCTCTGGGCCCTCTCAAAATTGCTGAACTGAGATGAAGAGACAGTAGCAAACAAGAGTGTCTGCAGTATGAGAGCCAAAGCAAAAGACTCAGAGTGGTGAGAGCAAAGCCATGGAAGACAGCAGGAGATGAGGATGAAAGAAGCCAGGAGCCACACTAGACAAAAGCATAGAGACAAACGTGCTTGGGGTTATGATCTCAATAAAACAATACCAGGAATTTAGGAGGAAGCAGAAGTGTGCAGCGAGGAGAAGAAAATTAGATAAAATTATCAAGACATTTTGGGCATGTTCCCAAGGGGGACCAGTCCTTGGAGGAAGGCATCATACTTAGAAGGGAGGAGGGATAATGCAAAAGAAGACCCTTGATGAGATGGATTGACACAGTAGCTGGAGTAATGGGGGTAGATGTGTCAGAGACAGTGAGATTGGCTCAGGAAAGGGCAGGCTTCAGAGTTGTTGTACACAGGATTGTTACTTGTCGCAAGCAACACGACAGCTCATAACAACAACAAAAATATGAAAAAAAATTAAGGCCCAATTATCCAGGAACATTTAATAAAGGAAAAGAAAGCTTAGTTCGCATTACTAAATATAGAAAAAACATAAATAAATAATTGTAATTAATACATTCATAAATGCACTGATTAAGAGAAAAATGTGAAAATCTGGAAACAGAACTAAACTTACTTTTGAAATTTATTCTAGGACAAACCACAAAAAAAACCATGCCCCCTGCCATTAAGTTAACTATGACTCATGGAGGTTCTGTAAAACAGAGCAGACCTGCCCATAGATATTTCAAAGCTATAAATTGTTATTAGAAGCAAACTGTCACATTTTCCTCCTACAAAGCAGCTGGGTGAGTTTGAATCGCTGACCTTTTGGTTAACACCTGAATTTTTTAACCACCACATCACTAGAATTCCTCTGAAACAGGCATTTTAAAAAAATATCTGCAAATCATGTTACCAACAGACACTAACTTGAATAAAGTATAAAGACCTCCTACCCTACCCCAACCTCGGTCTGTCTTTCATTGTTTTTGTTCAGACATTCCTCTAGGTCGTATAGCCCTGGTGTACAAGTTGCCGTCCCTCGGTCACTTGTGGTTGCTGTGAGGCTGAACACTGTGACACGGATGTGTCAAATGCGTTAATG
>NW_006399781.1:19468327-19469756 GCF_000299155.1 Elephantulus edwardii
TTGGCCCAGTGGTGAGAATCTTTGTTTTCTTGATGTTGAGCTTCAGTCCATATTGGAGGCTGCAGTCCTTGACCTTACGTAGCAAGCACTTCTGGTCCTCCTCATTTTCAGCAAGCAGGGTTGTGTCATCCAGATAGTGCAGGTTGTTGATGACTCTTCCACCAATCGTGATGCCACATTTCCTTCTCATACAGCCCAGCGTCTCGGATGATCTGTTCTCCATACAGATTGAAAAGGTATGGAGGCAGAATACATCCCTGATGAACTCCCTTCTTGATTTTGAACCATGTAGTGTCTCCTTGCTCTGTTCTGACAACTGCCTCTTGGTCCAAGTATAAGTTTTGCATTAGCACAATCAAATGTTCTGGGATTCCCATTCTTCTCAGAGTCAGCCACAGCTTGTTGTGATCCACACAGTCAAAAGCCTTTGCAATGAAACACAGATAGACATTCTTCTGGTATTCTTTGCTTTTTGCCAAGATCCATCAAACATTAGCTATAATATTCCTAGTACCATGACCTTTTCTAAATCCAGCCTGCACATCTGGCAGTTCTCTGTTGACATATCTAAAGTTGTTTTTTTTTTTAATAATTTTCAGCAGACTCTTGCTTGCCATGATTGTCAATACTTAAGTATACTTTGGGTAGAATGTTAAATGGTACAGGAATTATCAAAAGAAGATGGAAGGGGTACACAGTGTCACTGTATCAGAAGGAATTGGCTGACACAGAAGAATTTCATGAAATAACGTATGAGCAAGAGCCTGTGGTGATGAAGGAGGAGGTTCAAGTGACTCTGAAGGAATCGGAAAAAAACAAGGCTCCAGGAATTGACAACATACCAACTGATTTATTTCAACAAACAGACACTGCCCTGGATTTGCTCACTAAGTTGTGCCAAGAAATCTGGAGGACAGCCAGCTGGCCGACTGACTGGAAAAGATTGATGTAGAACCTACTTTTGGATATAAAGTAGCTAAAAAAACGAAAATAAATAAAGCAAAATAATAGAATATAAGATTTCACAGGACAAATCAAGAAGACAAACTAGAGTGCTATGATAAAATGCACAAAGACCTGTAATTAGAAAACCAAAAGGGAAGAATGTGCTTATCCTTCTTCAAACTAAAAGAGAAGAAAATTTCAAGCCTCAATTTCCAATACTAAAGGCTTTTATGAACACAATATTAAATGGCACAAGAAGTATTAAAAGATGAGACTACATAGGGTCACTATACCAAAAACAAATAACCCATGTACAGTCATCTCAGGAAATACAAATAATCAAGAAGCATTGGCATTTTAGGAAAAAGTCCAAGCTATATTAAAGACCGTGTGCCCTTCCCCCAAGAAAACCCCAAACAATGCTCCAGAGGGCTGCCCTCGGCCCCCTGCCCAGGGTGAGCCGTCACGGCCCCCGGCCCGGGGC
>NW_006399781.1:19469856-19481284 GCF_000299155.1 Elephantulus edwardii
TAAAACAAGCTTGGAAGAAGGAGTGGCATCCACTTCCGTAATAGCTTGCCTCTGGAAACCCTATGAACCTGGAGAGAGGATGAGAGACACCCAAGTGTTGAGGACTCTCCTTCATAGGGTCACTATGAGTTGCCTGTGACTCAACAGCACTTAACAACAACAACAACAACGACCCTACCCCAACTTAAAAAAAAAACAAAGGTTGGCAGACACATTAGCTCATGGAAAATGAAAACAAAACAAAACCGAGTGATTTTTAAATACATGAGAAGACATTTGAAAGAAATATAAGAATGTAAATAATAAATTTTTTTTTCTTTCAGACTGGCATTGAGTAACACACCACTTTGGTGAATTTGCCAATAATTTGCTTCTTTTCCCCTCAAATCTATCCTCAAACCTTTTCTGATTTGATGCTTTCACCGTGTACCCTATCAACAAGAAGTATTTGGTGAAAAAGCTTTTGAAGTCATGCACCAGCTCCTGAAGAGGACTTGTACACACAGTGCTGTTTCTCCGTCCGCAGAATGCATGAATTCAGGAGCAAAGAGGCAGGACAGTGACTCCTCTCACTATACTTAATGAGTCTCTCCCAGAATTTGCTTCCTGGGCCTGCAACCTTGTGTATTGGTTTCTAAAAGAGAAATGCTTCTAACAGGGTCACAACAACTGGTTTCATAGAGTTGGAAGGTGAGGCTGACATTTGATTTCTTTGAATCCCTTGAGCCTCTGAAGCAATGGACAGAGAATGTTTTAGGTGGAAATCACAGTTGTCCAAGGAAAATTGGATTTCTGACACATAATAGAGCAGGGAAGTCTATATTTGGAACTGAAGGGATTCTCTAGGGTGTCGCGTAAGTATTTCATGCCAATAGTCAAAGCTGTTGAAGAAATTGTACCCCAAAAAAGACCGGTCTCTCAAGAATTCAGAGCCCTTATGGTAAGGTACATATCAGGTTGCTAACTGAAGTGTGACAGTTCAAATATCCTAGCTGTTCCACTGGAGAAAGACAGGTAATCTCGTCTTACTCTCACTGAGACTTAAGAGCCGTGGACATCCAAGAGAGGGTTGCTGTGAGTAGATACTGACTCAATAACAGCAGGGTTGGATTTGGTTTTGCTTTAACTGAGGAATCAAGTTATTTTGGAATAAAGATTTGACTTAGTCCAGAAGCAGTTATTTCCAATAGTCGTGTGTTGCTGATGGTAGGGGGAATGTGGATGGATAGCAGAAGAGGAAAGTGATGAATGTGAACTACAGCTCCAAGGCCAGCTCCAAACTAAAAATGGGAAAACAAATAGCTAGGGGTGTGTGTGTGTGTGTGTGTGTGTGTGTGAAGGTAGGAAAGGATTAGATAGATGATGAACACTGCATTGAAACATGAGGGGAAGAACTGTCTGAAAGGAACGTATGGTTAGGCTTTATAGGTATGACAACAATCTGGAGCAAAAGGTGCATTGCAAAGTGCACCAGGGAGGGGTTGCAGAGTGAGAAGTTGGTTAGCACAAAATTGCACAACAATAAATGAATGAAAACTCAACATTTCTGTAAACTTTTGTTAAAAATCACAATTTAAAAAAAAAATAAGGAACACATGAAATATTATACAAAATGGGTGACCCTGCAGGACATTATGCAAAGTGAAATATCTCAGTCGCAAAAGGATAAATATTGCATAGTGCCACTGTTGTAAATGGGACTAACATCAAGTTTAAGGGGAGACTGAGAAAGATGGGATAAATTATGTATATGGCATTGAAATGGATTAGGGAGAGAACTATTTAAAAGGGATATATGATTAGGGATTATTGTCATGACAGGAGTCCAGAACAAAGGCTGCATAGTATAGTGGACTTGGGGGGAGAGATTGTATAAAAGTAAAATAATTTTTCTTTTACTTTTCAAAGAGAAGAGCAAACTTGGGCATGGGGGAGGTTGGGCAGGGAGAAAAGGGCAAGAATGAATGAATGGAAATCCAAAGTAATGTAAACTTATATTAAAATTAATAAAAAATCCCCACAAAAGCAATAAATCAAAACCACCAGTGACCCCACAGAAGAAAGATGGGTAGTAATACTGTCCGTTTCACACTCTAGCTCTGGATGGAAGAAATTTCCTGCTGTTACTAATCCTAGGGTGGCCTCACTGCCCGATATATGACTTCTCCACCTCTTCTCTCCCACTGCCTACCAAAAGAAGAAACAGCTCTATCTTGGAGGAATTACAACCAGGGTACTCCTTTGAGGCATAGGTGGTGAAACTTTGTCTCACATGCTTTGGACGTGTTGGAAGGATGGGCCAGTCCTTGGGAAAAGACATCATGATGGGAAAGGTGGAGGGTCAGGGAAAGAGAGGAAGATGAAGTGATATAGTAACTGTACAGTGGGCGGGTGCATATCAGAGATGGTGAAGATGGTGCAGATGAGGGAAAGGTTCAGACCTGTTGGCTATAGTCCCTGAGTAGCAGTCCTCTCAATGGTACATAACAGTAACAACAACCACTTTGATGATCTGAAATCAATTCTCCATTTAAAACCCTTCTGTTTAAAGCATGAAGGGATGTTTACTGAGTGGACCTTGGCTAATACAGTAAGAAAGTAAAAAAAAAAACAAAAACAAAAACAAGTAGGCAAAAAATATAACTCCATCCGTCCTTGACTGGTGGGAGTATAAACAGGCAGAGGAGGGTGACTGAGCAATATCTATATCTCTATCATAATTACAAAATCACATGCCCTTTGCCTCAGCAATTCCATTTCTACAAATTTATCCCATAGCTACACTTGCAAATATTCAGTAGTATTTGTACGAGATTATTCATTGTTTCTAAAAGCAAAAGATAGGAAAATAGCTTCAGTGAAATTTTAACTATATCCCCCTCTAGAATTAACCATGTTACACTCTATGTTCAGCCCTGACCATTGTTTATCACAGCTGATTTATTTTGAATATTTAAAAGAGATTCAGTGTATGCCATGGTGATACTCTTTATTGAGATATAATTCACATACTATGAACTTACTCTTTAAAAAGGTGCAGTGATTGTTAATATAGTCATAAGGTTGTACAACCATTACTACCATCTAATTTCAGAAATATTAATCACTTCAAACAGAAAGCCCTTAGTAATGTAATTCCTCATTAACAGTATAACTCCTCATTCCTCTCTCTCTCTTTGTATCTGTCTCTTTCTCTAGTCGCTGAAGATCACTAAGTTCTTTCTGTCTCTGGACTTACCCATTTGGTACCTACTGTATCTAATTCTTTTACTTAACACAATGTGTTCAAGGTTCGTTGATGCTGTAGTGTGTATGAATGCTTCATTTCTTTCTATGGTCCACATTGCTTGTTATGTAGATCTGGTGGTATGCTCCTTATCATGGTGCACTACTAAACAGAAAACTGAGAGTTTCCATTTAGAACCCACCAGTCACACCTCAGAAGAAAGATAGGCAATCTCCTCCCGTTAAGATGTACAGTCTTGGAAACTTAATGTAGGGGTACTATGAGTTGGTATGACTTAACAGCATTTAGCTTCCATGAGTTTAATAGCATTATTTATTTATTCGTTGATAGCCATTTAGGCTGTTTCCAACCCTGGCTTCTACAAACAATACCACTTATGTGTAATCAAGGACAAATGTTTTTGTAGATATATGTTTACAGTATTCTTGGATCATGGTGTATAATAATGAGATTTTGCAATTAGACTTCTTTGGGTTTAAAAGTCAGATTTAAATGCCTTTGGTTAAAATGCCTTGGCATTTCCTACCTGTGTGTCCTTGGGCAAGTTACTCAACTCCTGTGTGCCATAGGCTCCTTATCTATCTATGAACCGTGATTAAACAAATAAAATAAATAAATAAATTTTTAAAACTACCTCTCAGTGTTTAAGGAGACTTAAAAAAAGAACACTTGGGAATTATTCTGGGGTCTTCCTCTCCTGCACTGTACCTCCACCCTTGGAAGCATGAGGTCCTTCTCCTGGCCACGTGCCCAAAGTATGTGAGACAGAACTTCAAAATCCTTGCCTCCAAGGAGAAACTTGATTTCACCCTCTCCAAAACACACCTATTTGTTCTCTTGGTGGTCCATGGTATGTTCAAGACTTTTTTTTTTTGCATTATGCTTGATCAGAGTAGTTGTTGTTAGATGTCATAGAGTAGTCTAAGACTCACAGTGACCTATGAACAATAGATCTGAACCTTGCTCTATCATGCACCATCATCACGGTCTCCATTATGCTCAAAGCCACTATTGTAGTCTCTGTGGTAATCCATTTCATTGAATGTCTTCCTCTTTTTCACTGACCTTCTGCCTGTCTCAGTATGATATCTTTTTTCCAAGAACTGGGCCTTCCTGAAAACATGCCCAAAGTATGTGAGAGAAGTTTTCCTTTCCTTACCTCCAAGGGGACACCTGATTATACTTCTTTCAGGACACACTTGATTGTTCTTTGGCAGTACATGGTATATTCAGCACTCTTCTCGAAGAGTTTAAAGGCATTGATTCTATTTTGTTTTCCTTATTCATTGATCAAAGTAGGTAACTAAAAAAGGAGAAAAGCATCAACAAGATGCATTGACCTAGTGGTTGCAGTAATGAGCTCCAACATAGCGATGATTGTGAAGTTTGCACAGACCAGGCCATGATTCTTTCTTATGTACATACGGTTGTAATGAGTTAAAAAAGTAACTCAGCAGAACTTGAACAACAGCTTTTTTCCCCCACTTTTAAAATTTTTATATTGGTTTGCATACAAAATTTGTATACAATGAGTATCATTTATGTACATTGTGCTTCAAATGATCACACATACACATTGTTTTATCATCATTTATCTGTGCCTACTATTACTCGTCTTTTCATATACTCATTGGATTTTTCCTAATTCTTAAGCACACACACATCCTTCTTTAATCCTAGAGATTTCTTCCCCTTTCCATCATCTGACCCCTGCTCCCCTCTTTCCTCTTTTGGACTTTTATAAACATCTGACTAGTTATCCTCTATATGCAATAATGGTCTTATGCAGTATTTGTCATTTTGAGATTGAGTTAGTTCACTCCGCATAATGTTCTCTAGACACTCTCATGCCAGCATTTTACAAAATTGTTGCTCCTTATTGCTGCTTAGTATTCCATGTGTGAATGTACCATAATTTCTATATCCATGGATTTGTTAATGGACATTTGGACTGTTTACATATTTTTGCTATTGAGATTAACACTGCTCTGTATGCAGAACAGATCATTTTGGAACCAGGGCTTTATGAGAAGAATATGACATCAAGATTGGAGGAAGACTCATCAATAACCTACAATAAGCAGATGACACAACCTTGCTTGCTCAAACTGAAGAGAACCTGAAGCACTTGCTATAGAAGGTCAAGGACTGTAGTCTGCAATATAAATTGAAGCTCAACAGCAAGAAGACAAAGATTCTCACCACTGGGCCAATTGGCAGCACCATGATAGATAGAGAAGAGATTGAGATTGTCAACAATTGCAGCTTGCTCAGCTCCACAATCAACACTCTAAGCACCAGAACTCAGGAAATCAAAAGATGAATTGCCTTGGGAAAATCTGCTGTTCAGGGACCTCTCCAGAGTGCTGAAAAGCAATCTTGTCAGTCTAGAGACTAAGGTGCACCTAACATCGGCCACGGTATTCACGATTACTTGTTATGCTTCAGATAGCTGGACAATGACTAAGGATGACATAAAAATAATCAATGCCTTCCAGTTGTGGTGCTGGAGAAAAGTCTTGAGCATACCATGGACTTCCAAGAAAACAAATAGGTCTGTCTTGGAGAGGGTGAAACCAAGTCTCCCCTTGAAGGCTAGGATTTTGAAGCTCCCCTTCACTTACTTTGGGCATGTGGCCAGGAGTGATCAGCCCTTTGAGAAGGACATCATTCTTGGAAGAGTGGAGGGACAGTGCAGGAAAGGAAGACCTCGGATGAGATGAATTTATACAGTAACTGGAGCAATGGGGAATGGTGTGTCAGAATTAGAGACTGGCTTAGGACAGGGCAGAGTTCAGAGCTACTGTACACAGTGTCACTATGGGTCATAGATGACTCAATGGCACATAAAACAACAACATATTTCTCATAGTAGAATAGCTGGATCATACAAGATTTCTATATTCCGTTTTTGAAGAAACACCAAACTGTCTTCCATAAACAAAAACAGTTCTTAAGCATCTTTAGAAATAGCATTATATGTGTAATAACATTTAAAAAAATATAATGCAAGCTCTCTCTATTTTGCGTACAGAGAAAATTCTGGTCTTTCCTGATACACCTAGATTTGTACTGATTCTCCTTGGATACACAATCAACAACCTGGGAGCAGCAGTCAAGTAATTAAAATATGTGTTGCATTGGATAAATCTACCCTCAACAATTTCTTTAAAGTGTTAAAGAGCAACAATGTCACTTTAAAGACCAACGTGCACATGATCTAAACCATAATACTTTCAACTGCTTCATATGCTCTGAAAGTTGGACGGTGAATAAGGAAGACTTAAGAAAAATCAATATTTTTAAATTGTGGTATTGTCAGAAAGTGCTGAATATCCCACAGACTGGCCAAAGAACAAACAAGTCCATCTTGGAGAAGGTACAATCAGCATGTTTCTTGGAGGCAAGGATAGTGATACTTTATCTCATATACTTTGAGTGCATTTGAGTCAGGAGGCACCAGTTTTTGAAAGAAGACATCATACTTGGAAAGTAAAGGGTCATCAAAATAAAGGAAGGCCCTCAATGAGGTAGATTGATTGACACAATTACAGTAACAATGGGACTGAATATAGCAGAAACTGTCAGGATGTGGCAAGATAGGACAAGGTTTCTATCTGCTGTTTATAGGTTCATGAGAAGCCATAGTTAATTCAACAGCACCCAAAACAAAGCTACATACTAAGCTGGATGCATATATTGGTTATAAAACTATAAATGAACTTAGGTGGTACAACCACAGAAGTGCACCAAAGACAAAAGAGTACAGGAATAAATGCTTATTTGTCTTCATTCCCCCACCCCTTTCCCCCCCTTCTTTTCTTTTGTTATAATTCCCAAAGATCAAAACCAAAAAGAAGCCATTGGGCAAAATCCATGGTTTATGGGTTAGCCAGCATTCAGGACAGATCAATGAAGGGTAGAGAGTAGATCTTCCCTGAGAGTAATTGACCAACTTCCAGTACAGTTCTCATAGTGTGCACCTTACCTCATTTTCTCTGTTTTCCACCCCAAAATGTAACAGCTAGTTTCTCTGTTTATCATTCTTACAGTCCTTCTTTCAGCTACAAATCTCATCTGGGCTCTTTGGTACCATCCATTACCCTTACGTAACTAAAGAGTATAAATGGATCAACAAATAAATGATTAGATAGGAAGGAGAAAATGTGCTTTTGAAAAAAATGTTCTGAAACAATTGGTTATCTCTGTGAAAATACAGTGAAATTATATTCTCACATTGTTGTTGTGTTGCTATTATGTACCATCAAGACTCACAGTGATCCTGTGAATAACAGCCCTGAAGCCTACCATGTCCTGACCCAGCCTCACTGATTCAGATACCCCTACCCCCATCACCCCAGTTACTGTATCAATCCATCTCAGCAGAGGTCTTCCTCTCCTGCACTGTCCATCCACCCTTCCAAGCATGATGTCCTTCTCCAAGGAGCAGTCCCTCCTGACCAGGTGCCCAATGTATGTGAGATGGACAGGGTTTCAAAATCCTAGGCTCCAGGGAGAAACTTGGTTTCATCCTCTCCAAAACAGATCTATTTGTTTTCTTGGCAGTCCATGGTATGTTCAAGACTCTTTTCTAGCACCACTACTTGAAGGCATTGATTTTTCTTCTGTAATCCTTAGTCATTTTCCAGCTCTCTGATGCATAGCAAGTAATTGTGAAGGCCATGACCTGGATTAGGCACACCTTAGTCTCTACACTGACATCCTTGCTTTTTAGTACTCTGGAGAGGTACCTGATTTTAAAAATCAACTCGGGAATAGTTTTGAGACCTTGAGCACTAATGAACAGATGAGCTGTGGGAATATATCAAGAATATCATCAGAGAAGAATGGAAAATGTCATTTCAAAGGAGGAGGAAGAAGAAGAAAAGACCAAAATGAACGTCAGAAGACTCTGAATATTGCACTAGAGCACTGAGAAGCCAAAGCTAAGAGAAGAAATCAAGAAGTTAATGAGCTGAATAGATTTCAAAGGGCAACTTGGAAACTTAAGCCAAAGCATTACAATGAAATGTGCAAGGAGCTGGAATCCAAAAATCAAAAGAGCCAAACTTGCTCAGCATTTCTTAAACTGAAGGAACTAAAGAACAAATTCAAGCTGTGAGTTGCAATACTTAAAGATGATATGGGAAGAATAGTGAATGATCCAGGAAGCATTAAAAGAAGGTGGAAGGAGTACACAAAGTTATTACCAAAAAAGAATTGGCCGACACAGAAGAATTTCAAGAAACAAAATATTTTTACATTGTTGTTTGTTGTTGTTATGTGGCATCTAGTCACTTGCAACTCATAGCGACCCTATGTACAACAGCCCAACGCTCTACTCTGTCCTGTGCCAATTGCACTGTCTCTGACATTCTCATGCCGACTACCCCAGTCACTGAATCAATGCACCTCATAGAGGGCCTTCCCCTCTACATTAAAAAAATAATAATAATAATCAATTGCTAGGGAGCTCTGATGGCCTAGTGACAAGAAGCTGTACTGCAATCCTAGAGGTATGCAGTTCAAATCCACCAGATGCTCTGCTAGAGAAGGAGGGACAATCTCTTCCTGTACCAGTCAGATCCAATATGACAGTACACACACATGCAGGATCAATGATTTTGTAAATTACTACTCAGCTTGGGAAGGACTGGAGAGCTTTTTGCTGAGTGAACTAAGTCAGTCCCATAAGGACAAATACTGTATAAAACCATTATTGTAGAATGAGTATGAGGATTCAAGGTGGAGCGGGATGGAAGCAGAGGGGTGAAGATGGGCAGGGTGTGGGGTGGTTAATCATAGAGTCACACAATTTGATGGGAGGGGGTTGGTGAGTGGGAAAGATCCAGTGTGAAAAACAACTTTGTAAACAAATCAGTATAAAATAAAAATTTAATAATTTCTTTAAGAAAAATAAATTCTAGCTCAATTAAAATTTAAATGAGAGTTCTCCTTCTCATTGTTGTCGAGTTGAAACTAACTCCTAACTGACCATCCAGCAGGTTTTTGAAGGCTATAAATCATTTGGAAGGAGATTGCTCATCTTTCTCCCATTGAGCTACCAGTGGATTCAGAAAGCCAACTTCCTTAGGGTAAGCACTGCAACTCCTTGTGGATGTCAGAATTGAGAGTTAGGGGTAGAGATTGCTGTGCATATTGTTGTTGTTGATTGTCTTCCAGTCGAGCATGACTCATAGTGACCCTATGAACAAAAGGCCTGAAGCCCCTCTACAACTATCAACATTTATCAAAGTTCATAGAGTTTCTGGAGGTATGTTATTTAGGAAGTGGATGCCACTCCTGTTTCCAAACTTGTCATTGTATGTTATTGTTGCTATGTGTCATTGAGTCGCCTGTGATGTATAGCAACCCTATGTACAGCAGCCCTGAACCCCGCCTTGTCCTGAGCCAGTCTCACTAACTCTGCCACAACAATACCCAGTGCCCCAGTTACAGTATCAATTCATCTCATCTGGGGTCTTCCTCTCCTGCACTGTCCATCCACCCTTCTGAGCATATTGTCTCTCCAAGGACTAGTCACTCATGGCCACGTACCCAAAGTAAGTGAGGTGGAGCTTCAAAGTCCTAGCCTCCAAGGAGAAACTTGGTCTCACCCTCTCCAAGATAGACCTATTTGTTTTCTTGGCAGTCCATGGTATGTTAAAGACTCTTCTCCAGCACCACAACTTGAAGGCATCAATTCTTTTTTTCTCATCCTTAGTCATTGTCCAGCTCTCTGAAGCATAACAAGTAATTAAGAAGACCATGACCTGGATTAGGAGCACGTTTGTATCTAGGCTGCCATCATTGCTCTTCAGCACTCTGAAGAGGTCCATGAAGGCAGATTTTCCCAAGGCAATTCATCTTTTTATTTCCTAACTGCTGATGTTAAGATTTTGATTGTGGATCCGAGCAAACTGTAATTGCTAACAACCTCAATCTCCTCCCCATGTAACATGGTACTGCCAGTTGGCCCAGTAGTGAAAATCTTTGTCTTCTTGATGTTGAGTTTCAATCCATATTGAAAACTAGAGTCCTTACAGAAAAAAAAATGTTATTGTTCTTAGGTGTTATCAAGTTGGGTATGACCCACAACAACCTAATGAACAACAGATTCGAGCTCTGTTCTTTACTACGTCATCTTCACAATTCCTGGCATTCTATGGCCCATTGTGACATTAACTGTGTTAATCCACCTGATTGATGCAGGTCTTCCTCTCTTTGGTTGACCCCCTGCCTTTCTGATCATCCTGTCCCTCTCCAAGGAAGAGCCTCTCCTAGCAACTTGCTTGCAATATGCAAAGCAAAGTTATATCATTTTGCTTCCAAGGAGCACTATGGATGCACTTTTTCCAAGACGTATCTGTTTCTACTTTTGGCAGTCCATAGTATATTCAGTAATCTTCTCCAACACCACAGATCAAAGGCATCACCTCTTCTTCTGTCATCTTTATTCATTGTCCAGGTTTCAGATGCATAGCAAGTGATTGTAAAGAACATGGCCTGAATCAGACACACCTTAATCCTCAAACTGACATCATTACTTTGCAATAATTTGCAGAAGTCCCTAACTGTAGACTTTCCCAGTACAACACGTACCCTGATCTCCTGACTGCCTGGTACCAAGGGTGCTGATAGTGGATCCAAGTAAGATGAAGTTATTGAAAGTTTCAATCTTTCCTCCATCTATCATGATGTCTCCAATCAATCTGGTGGTAAGAATTTTCGATTTCTTGACATTGAGATTCAATCCATATTGAAGGCTCTATTCTTTGTTCTCGTGCGACAGGTACTTCAAGACCTCCTCACTTTCAACAAGCAAAGTTGTGTCATCTGCATAAGGCAGGCTAATGATGAGTGATATTCTGATCTTGAGTTACCCTTTCTCATAAAAAGATCACTTTAAGTCTGCAACTAATAAACAGCATCATGAATATAAAGAACTGTCAATAACCTACACAGACACAGTAGGAATGGTGTAATACATACCAAGAAAAATTTCACAAAATATCAAGAAAGCAGCAGGTATCTTCAAACTCTGTGAAAAAAAAAGTATGCCTGATTCTAAAGATGTGAAGTGTACTGCAGACCAATGAATACCTCAGAGACAGAGAGGCAGAAGAAATATATTGACGGAGAATCATATGAACGCTGTGGAAGAAGGTGTAAATGATAGAA
>NW_006399781.1:19483409-19484519 GCF_000299155.1 Elephantulus edwardii
TAAATAAAACTAATATTTCAGAGACAGGAAGCCAGAAATAATATATAGACACAGAGGGCATGAACACCTACAGAAGAAATTACAGTGTTTGGTTTTATTTCTATGTCCCTAATCCATATTGAACTGGTTTTGGGATATAGTGTGTTGTATGGGTCTTTCTTGCTGCAGTTTTCTGTAGATAGCTGTCCAGTTTTGCCAGCACCATTTGTTAAAGAGGCTTTAATTTCTCCACTTAATTTATTTCATCTCCTTATCATAGATTAGATGACCGAGTTAGATTAGTTGAATCTGGGTTCTCTATTTTACTCCATTAATGAGTGTTTGTAGCTGTACAGCATTATTCAAAAAGATGGAAGCAACACAAGTTCCCATCAACAAACAAATGAACAGAAAAACTTTGGTACATTGACGGAACAGAATATTACACAGCTTTAAAAAAAAAAAAGAACTTGTAAAACACTACATGGCAAGAATGAGTCTGGAGGACATTATGCTGAGTGAAATGTCTCGTTGCCAAAAAGACAAATACTGCATAAGACCAGTGTATAAAATAGGATGGACAGGAAGAGGGGTGGAGACAGGGAAAAAAATTAATAGATAATGAACAGTGCACTGAAATAGGTGAAGGGAAGAACTACCTGGCAGGAATGGATGATTACGCATTATATGCATGATAATTAACAATTTGGAACAAGATGTGCATTGTAAAGTGAACTGGGGGAGAAGAGGAAGAAAAGGAGGGAGGAGAATGTGTATTATTGTTGTGTTGTTATGTGTTGTCAAGACACTTGTGACTCATGACAACCCCATGTACAACAGCCTTTAGGCTGCTCTGTCCTGTGTCAATCACACTGTCTCTGACACACCCACCCTGATTACCCCAGTCACTGAATCAACCCACCTCATTAAGGGTCTTCCCTTCCTGTGATGCCTCTCCATCCTCCCAAGTATGATGTTCTTCTCCAAGGACTGGTTCCTCCTTGCAACATGCCCAAAGTATGTCAGTCGAAGCCTCAGAATCCTTGCCTCCAAGGAGTAGCCCGGTTTAACCCTCTCTAGGATGAATCTGTTTGTTTTCTTGGCAGTCCATGGTACATTCAATACTCTTCT
>NW_006399781.1:19485989-19488014 GCF_000299155.1 Elephantulus edwardii
TTGCAACTCATAGTGACCCTGTGCACAACAGCTATCAACCCTTCCCTATCCTGAGACAGTCTTACTGATTCCAACATACCTACCCCATTATCCCAGTTACTGTGCTAACTCCTCTCATTCAGGGTCTCCCTCTCTTGTGTTGTCTCTCCACCCTTCCAAGCATAATGTCTTTCTTCAAGAACTGGTCTCCTCTGGCAATATGCCAAAAGTAAGTGAGATGGAGCTTCAAAATCCTTGCCTCTGAAGAACAATTTCGTTTTTCTCTCCAAAAGAAACTTGTCTGCTCTCTTGGCAGTCAATAGTATGTTTAATACTCTTCTCCAGCACCACAATCCAAAGGCATTGATTCTACTTTTGCCACCATTAGTCATTGTTCAGCTCTCTGACACATGGCAAGTAAGTACAAATATTATGACTACATCAGACACACTTTAGTCTCTAGACTGACATCATTGCTGTTCAGCTCTCTGGAGAGGTCCCTGACAGTATATATCTCTAATGTAATTCTTGATTTCCTGGCTGCTGGTGCCAGAGTGTTGATTATGGACCTGAACAAGCTAAAATTGTTAATAATCTCATCTCTTCTCCATCTATCATGATGCTGCTAATTGGCCCAGTGATGAGAATCTTTGTTTTCTTGATGTTGAGCATCAATCTATATTGAAGAATATAGTTCTTGACCATGTGCAACAAATGCTTCAAGTCCTATTCAGTTTCAATGAACAAGGTTGTATCATTTGCATAACAGTTTGTTGATGAGCTATATCATCAAGGAGATACAAATGAAAGCAACAATGAAATACCTTCAGGAAGAAAATATCACTTTGACAGCATTGATAGTTGATGAGGAAATGGAAAAACAACTTTTCCACCATGGTGCTGTCAAGTGTGTATGACTGGGCAGTATTATTAGCAGACCAAGCAATTCTACTTCTAGATGTTGTTACTAAGTGCCTAGAGTCAATCCTGACTTGTTACAGCCCTGTGTACAACTGATCCTATTAACTGCCTAGTCCTGCGCCATCTTCACAATCTCTGCTGTGCCTAAGCCCTTTATTGCAGCCATCACATCAATCTAGCTCATTGAGAATCCTCCTCATTTTTTGTTGAACCTTTGCTTTATCTGGTGGATATCTGGCAGAGCTCTGGCGGACTAGTCTGTAGGGAGTTGTGCTGCTAACACAAAGGTGGCACTTCTCTGGTGGTTCAAATCCACCAGCAGCTCCATGGAAAAAAGTAGACAATCTCTTCCCATGCAGTTTACAGCCTCTGAAAACTCACTGGAGGATCAGCTGTGAGTCAGGTCCCCCACTCGATGGCAATGATATCTTTCTCCAGGGACTGGATCCTTCTGATCACATCCTTAAAGTATATAAGACTTTGTCTCACAATCCTCACTTACAGAGAGCGTCCTGGCTCCATTTTGTCCAAGACAGGTTTGTTTGGTTTTTTCTGTGTTTTGTTTTTGTTTTTTTTTACAGTCCGTTGTTTTGGTTGTTGTGTGCTGCTGACCCTCCAGTGGGTTTTCAGAGCCTATAAAGCTCGTAGAAGGAGATCATGAATCTTCCTCTCATGGAGCAGCTGATGGATTCAAACTGGCTGTTTTTGGATTGACAGTGCAACTCCTTATCACTAACCACTGCAGCTTCCTTTGGCAGTTCGTGCATAGTATATTCAATATGCTTCATCAATTTTCCTTTCATCTTTTTTATTCATTGTCCAAGTTTATAAACATGAAGTGATTGAAAATACCATGGCTTAGGTCAGACGCACCTCATTCTTTAGAGTTGCAGCTTTAAAGAGGTCCTTGACAGCAGATATGTCCAATCCAACATAGTCTTTAACTTCTGAACTGCTGCTTTCACAGGTGTTGATTGTGGATCCAAGTAAAATTAAATCTTTAACAACTTCAATCTTTTCTCCATTTATCATGATGATGTTTACTGGTTCAGTTGTCTGAATATTTTTGTTTTCTTTCTATTGAGGTGTAATCACTCTGAATCATATTGAAGTTTCTCAATGTCA
>NW_006399781.1:19488869-19497285 GCF_000299155.1 Elephantulus edwardii
GACCTCGTCTTATTTGGATTCATGATTAAAACATTTGGTACTAGCAGTCAGAAGACTTATTTCACTGGGAAAGTCTACAGTCAGGGACCTCTCTAAGTTACTGAGGAGCAATGAGGTCAGTATGAGGACTAAGATGCACCTGATTTAGGCTATGATCTCTTATATATCATTTGCTATGCACTGAGAGATAAACATAAGAATGACAGAAGGATGAATAAGGATAAGGATGAGAGAAGCATTTACACCTTTCAGTTGTGGCGCTGGTGAAGTGTGCTGACTGAATATTCCACAGAATGCCAAAAGAACAAACAAGTATATCTAGGAGAATGCTCAACCAGAGCATTCCTTGAAGGCAAAGATGGCAAAGCTTCATCCCACATTATTTGGACTTATTAGTAGGAGAGGCTACTTCTTGGAGATGACAGTGAAAGAAAGAAATACCCTCAACCAGATGAATTGACTCAGTGGTGGCAGCAATGGGCTCAAGTGTGTCAGGAGGTATAAGGACAGCACAGGATAGGACAGGGTTCATATCTGTTGTTCACAGAGTCACTCCAAGTCATACTCAACTCAACAGCACTGAACAACAGCATGAAGATGTTTACTAGCTACTTGATATCATCCAACACAGTACAAGTCATTACAACTCCATGTGTGTCAGAGTAGAACTGTGTTTCACAGGGTCTTCAATAGCCAATGTGTCAGAAATAAGTCCATTAAGGCTTTTTTTCTGAGGTGTCTCTGAAGAGACTTTTGATTAAGCAAGAAGGCACATCCACAAGAGCACACCAGGGACTCCATGCCCATATAGAAAGAATATTTGTTAAACATGTAGCAAATAAAAAAATATCAAGCTCAAGATAATAGTTACTCCTGCAAAGAAGGAAAGAGAGAGAAAAGGAGAAGGTCATAAAATGGGGTAAGTGAATTTCTAATCTTTTATGGCTTAAAAAGGACTTTCTAGAATTTGAGAGTAGACATTATTGTTTACAGTCTTCTTTATATTTACCTTTTTATAATATTTCACAATTAAAATAATAGTCTTAAACCCAGTAAGATGTTGTTGTTGTTATTGTTGTTGCTGTTGTTGTTGCTGTTATGTGCCATCAAGTCACCTGCAACTCATAGCAACCTTACGTACAAGAGCTCTAAACCCTGCTCGATCCCTTGCCAGTCGCACTGTCTCTGACACACCTATCCCCATTACCCGAGTCACTGAGTCAATCCATCTCATCGAGGGTCTTCCTTTCTTGCACTGTTCCTCCACTCTCCCAAGCCTGATGTCCCTCTCCAAGGACTGATCCTGTCTTGCAACATGTCCAGAGTATGTCAGATGAAGCTTCAGAATCTTTGCTTACAAGGAGCGGACTGGCTTCACCCTCTCAAGGACGAACTTGTTTGTTCTCCTAGCAGTCCATGGTATATTCAATACTCTTCGCCAGCACTAAATCTCAAAGGCATGAGCTCTCCTTCTATCATTCCTAGTCATTGTACAGCTCTCTGAAGCATAGCAACTATTTACAAACACCATGACTTGTATCAGGTGCACCTTAGTCTCCAGACTGACATCGTTGCTCCCCATTACTTTGTAGAGGTCTCCAACAGCTGAATTTCCCAGTACAATTCTTCTTTTTTTAATTTCCTGGCTGCTGATACCAAGAGTATTGATTTTAGAGCCAAGCAAACGGAAACTGTCAACAATCTCAACCTTTTCGCCCTCTATCATGATGCTGCCAAATAGGCCAAGTGGTGAAAATCTTGGTTTTCTTAACATTGAGCTTCAAACATATTGAAGCCTTCAGTCCTTGACCTTCTGCAACAAGTACTTCAGGTCTTTCTCAGTTTCAGCAAGCAGGGTTGTGTCATCTGCTTAATGCTGACTGTTGATGAGTCTACCTCCAATCCTGATACCACACTTCTCCTCATAGAGCCCAGCCTTTCAGATAATCTGTTCTGCATATAGATGGAAAAGATATGGAGATAGGATACGCCCTTGACCCACACCCTTTCCAATTTTGAACCACGCAGTGTTTCCTTGCTCTGTTCTGACAACTGCCTCCTGGTCCAAGTATAGGTTTCACATAAGGACAATCAAGTGTTCTGGGATTCCCATTCTTCTCAGAGTCGGTCACAGTTTGCTGTGATCCACATAGTCAAATGCCTTTGCATAGAGGGTATTAATAGAAATATGATACCAGATATGGTGGGAATAAGACTCTCATGTTAAGCCATATTAACCAGATTGCAGTGAAGAGCTGAATTCATGGTTGGGCTACAAATAAGCAGGTTGTTGGTGAGGAAACTTTGATGAGGACCTATTACACACGTTAGGTAGAAAAAGAAAGAGGAACACACCCAGCATATTTAACTTAGACTTGAAATATTTCTAAATCTTCTCAGCTGTGGTGCAAGTGAGAAAATACTAGAAACAGGCCCTCCATTAGTGCCCTCTCAGTATTCCACAAAGGGTGCAAAGTTGAGAGTAGAGAACAGTGCTGTCTGGTTGTAAGGCAACACAGTGTCACCATGAAAAGGATAACTGTTCTATTTCTTGAGGTGGGTGATGACCTAACAATGTATATGGCCAAGGTTTCCAGTCCTTGCCAGGAAGATTCTGATCTCCTGGGACCCTTCTGAATCCTGATCCATCTCTCTGATGAAGATGGTCATGAGATGACTTCTGGGGAGTCAGAAGTTAGCCTGAAGTCACTCCGATTTACTGGGTCTTTGTCTTGGTGTGAGCATAAGTGTTCAGATGCTGCCATCCATTTGTCCTCTGTGGTTGACCAATAAATGGGTGAATAGCTTGTTTGTGATAAAGAGTACAGGTTCTCTCTAACGTGAAGAGGCAGCAAGCCCCCAGTCGTTTCTAATCCATTAAACACTGTAAATTAGAGTCCAAGGAGGAAGCTAATTTCCAATCAAACAGAAGCACCAAGGGGCTCCAAATCTGTTCTCTAGTTTTTGCCCAGATGGCCATGTAGGCACACTCTCACAGGCCAGCTCACCCACTTCAAAACACAGCACAGCCAAATACACAAAAATAAACAAGTGACTGCAGCCTGTGTCATGTGCTTTTTTGCTTTTTTCTTTTAATAGTCATCTATTTTGGAAACAACTTGAAAGGCATAGCATGGAGGCCCTGGTATTTTAGGAACATTATACAGGTATTTAAAACTTGCTTCTTGACTTTGGCCTCTCAAAGCTTTGCCACAGATGCTCAGGCAACCTTGAAATATGCCACAATCTTCCTTTTGAGCCCATATTACCCTCTGCCAAATGAGAGCATTTCATCCACATTTCAGACCAATTTATTCTACTTGAATATAATGGTCTCATTAATCACTTCCATCTGTTGTTTATGTGCGGGAACAATTCTAATGGGAAATATAAAGGACTGACACAGGATTTATTGCCTGGGCCTCTGAGTCCAGGTTTAATTTGTAAGGAGTCACTATTCCTGCAGATGGGACATGGATAGCCAAGAACTGGCTTCCCCCAATCAGCAAGGCAAACGTTTGTAAGGCAAACCTCCCGGTCTGTCTGGGTAGCGCTACACAGATGCTTATGTGTCAAACTACTCTGGTATCATCTCAAGTCAAAGGAAGAATAGGATTTCCAAGTGAGGAATCAAAGGCTGTTATTCAAGCACTTTTCCTCTTCCTAGTGCCGCTGCCTTTAGAGTAATTCATTGTTCAGCATACCTGCCACTGGGCTTCAGACAGGACAGACTAAAGTCAATGTCAGTCAGTTTTACTACTTGGTAACAGTCTAATTGAAAATGCTTGCATGAGAAGACACTGCCATTAAATTGGTGACAATGAGAGAGCATGGGGGATTAGTAGATCTACAGTCTTCCTATTTCTACATCACCGAGGTAATGACCATCTTTGAGAGAAAATTAACGCATCATACAGAGCCAATAGGCAAAGGCCCTGGACAATGAGTTGAGAAAAACTAAACATGTTCATTTGTTCAATAAATATTCAAGTGTTCATTCTGTGCCAGATTTTGTGCTGGGCATCCAGGCATTCCGTGATTATTGAAATACAGGCACCTATCTCTTTGCCTAAATGATTGCTTGCCTTCTGTGAGACAACAGTATTTTAAAGGGGAGAAAGTCATGAAAAATAGGAAGGTACTTTCCTTGTTTCCATTCTACTATCTGAGGAATTAGACTTCCAATAAATGTTCCTCTCTCCTAAGAGTAGGATCCCCAGCTATTCAGAACACAGCTAAGGCCAAACCATCTCTGATGGAGCCAAGGCCAGAATAAGTGAGGACTCACTGAGACCTTGAAGCGGGAATCTGAAAAGTCAATTAAATAAAAAGCAATGAAAGGAGAAGTGGGGGAAAAGGGGAGCACTGCTTTAAAATTTCTATTAGAATCTCAGCATTGTAACGTCATTTCACTGTGTTGAGACTGTCTAGAAACAGCCTCAAAGGTCAGAAATTTCTGAATCAGTATTTTTCACTTGGATTTTAATCCTGTTTATAATACTAGTGAGTTCTTTGATCTTGGGCCAGTCTTGTTCTCCTCTGGGCTCTAATTCACCCATCTGTATACTGGGATTTTAAACTAGGTTGTGATCTGGATGATCTCTTTAGATTCAGTCACTCGGCAACTTGCAGATCCTAGATGCTAAGCCGTCTGTGATAATAAGGATTATAGTAATAAAATTTATCGAGTCCTTCCAAAATATAACAAGTTTTCTCCTCTACAGTTTTCATCTAGTCCTGTAAAAGCATATGTTGTTAAAAAAAAAAGCATATGTTATTGTTGGTAGTGGTGTTATATGTTGTCAAGTCTCTTGAAAACTATACCGACTCTATGTACAACAGCACTGAAACCTGCTCTAGCCTGTGCCAACTCTACTGTCCCTGACACACCTATCCTCATTACTCCAGTCACTATATCAATCCATTTCATTGATTGTCTCTCTCTTTTTCTCCATTCCCTGACCCTTCCAAGCATGATATCCCTCTCCAAGGACCGATCCCTCCTTGCAACATGCCCAAAGTAAGTCAGATGAAACCTCAGAATCTTTGCTTCCCAGGTGCAGGCTGGCTTCAGCCTCTCTACGACGAACCTGTTTCTTCTCCTGACAGTCCATGGTATATTCAACACTCTTCTCCAGCACCACAGTTCAAAGTCACCAATTCTCACTCTATCATCTCTAGTCATTGTCCAGCTTTCTGATGCAGAACAAGCAATTGCAAAGACCATGGCCTGGATCAGGCACACCTTAGTCTCCAGACTGACATCATTGCTCTTCAGTACTTGACAGCTGACTTTCCCAATGCAATTCGTCTCTTGATTTCCTGGCTGCTGGTACCAAGAGTATTGGTTGTGGAACCAAGCAAACTAAAGCTGTTAACAATATCAATCTCAGTTGTCAGCAGCCACCATATCATCAGCAGCCATGGATGGCTATTAACTAGGAAGAAACTGAATTTGCACCACCTTCAAAAAAGAGTGAACTGAGTTAAGAGCGACCCACCTGGAGCAGTGACGTGCTGGGAGAAAGCAGAACAGCTGGTATTTATTTGAATGAGGAACTTTTTGGAGCACACTGCTGTTTGCTGGGCCACACAGGACCCCTTCAGCTCAAGCAGGAGACTCCGAATAAGCAAAGCATTCCTTAAAAAGAGAAACCAGGTAGGCGGCATCTCACTCCCTGATTTCAAATCCTACTACACTGCTGTGGTGGTCAAGACAGTGTGGTACTGGTACAATGACAGATCAAAGGAATAGAATTGAGAACCCAGAATCAGTCCAGCTAGCTAAGGTCAACTGATTTTTGACAAGAAGATGAAGTCAGTTAAGTGGGGAAATGACAGCCTTTTAAACAAATGCTGTTGGCAAAATTGGAAAACTTTCTGTAGAAAACTGAAGCAAGACCCACACCTCACTCCATACACAAAAACCTACTCAAAGTAGATCAAGGACCTAAGACTAAAATGAATGACTATAAACTTCATTAGAGAAAAAACTTGGAAGAACTCTAGAAGCACTAATCCACAACATGAACAGTATTTCAAGCATCCTGAAGAACCTACAAACCAGGAGAAGATAAAATAGATGAATGGGACCTGCTAAGAATCAAATTCATATGCACATCCAAAAACTTCTCCAACAGGGTTAAAAAAGGAAAGCCACAGACTGGGAAAAAATATTTGGTAATGATGTGTCTGATAAAGGACTTATATCTAGAATTTATGGGCACAGGATATGAACAGACATTTCAACAAAGAAGACATTCAGTTTGGTGAACAAGCACAAGAAGAAATGTTCAAAATCCCTAGCTCTAAGAAAGATGTAAATTAAAACAACTATGAGATATCATCTCAACCCAGTAAGACTAGCAAAATTCAACAGAGCAGTGAACAACAAATGCTGGTGAGGTTGTGGAGAAACTGGAACCCTTATTCACAACCACTATGGAAGGCAATAAGGCACTTTCTCAAAAAGTTGCAAATAGAAATAGCATTTGGCCCAGCAATTCCACTACTGGGAATATACCCTAAAGAAACCAGTACTGCCACCCAAGCAGATATATGCACACCCATTTTTATAGAGGCTTTGTTAACAATAACAAAAATTTGGAAACAACCCAAGTGCCCATTAAAAAACCCGCATGGATAGAGAATCTGTGGTATATTCACACAATGGAATACTATGCAACATTGAAATACTAGGGACTCATGAAGTATTATACAATATGAATGACCCTGGAGGACATTATGTTGAGTGAAATATCTCAGTCATAAAAGGACAACTACTGCATAATACCACTGTTATAAAACAGATTTACATCAGATTTGGGAGGAAACTAAGAAAAATAGGGACAAATAATGTGCACTGCATTGAAACAGATGAGGGGGGAGGAAGTGGTATAACAATGAACAATTTTTTTTTCTTTTCAAATAGAAAAGCAAACTGAGGGGGAGAGGTGGGCAGGGAGGAAAATGTCCAACAATGAATGGCTGGAAATCCAAGTTATCTATAAACTTTTGCTAAAATTTCAATTAAAAAACTTTTTAAAAATGAAGGGGAAAACCAAAAACAAAAAAATCTCGATCTCTTCACCAATTGCTGCCAATTGGCTCAGAGGTGAGGATCTTTTTTTTCTTTTTATGTTGTACTTCAATCCATATTTAATCTATATTGAAGGCTGCAGTCTTTGATCTTCTGCAGCAAGCACTTCAGGTCCTCCTCAGTTTCAGCAAACAGGATTGTGTCATCTGCCTAAAACATGTTGTGATGAATCTTCCTCCAACCCTGATGCCATATTCCTCCTCCTAGAGCCCAGCCACCTGGATGATCTGTTTTGCATATAGACTGAGAAGGTATGGAGACAGAATACATCCGTGACATAGACCTTCCCAATTTTGAACCATGCAGTGTCTCCTTGCTCTGTTCTGACAACTTGTCTTCTGGTCCAAGTATTTGTTGTTGTTATGTGCCATCGAGTCGCTTGCAACTCATAGCAACCCTATGTACAAGAGCTCTAAATTCTGCTCTATCCTGGGACAACCTAGCCATCTCAAATGCACTTATTCCCACCGCTCCAGTCACAGAATCGATCCATCTCATCAAAGGTCTTCCTCTCCTTCGCCACTTCTCCACTCTGCCAAACATGATGTCCCTCTCCAAGGACCAGTCCCTCCTTGCAACATGCCCAAAATATGTCAGACAAAGCTTCAGAATCCTTGACTTCAGGGAACAGTGTGGCTTCACCCTCTCCATGACAAACCTGTTTGTTCTCCTAGCAGTCCATGGTACATTCAACACTCTTCTCCAGCATCAAAGCTCAAAGGCATCATCCTCTTTCTATCAACCCTATTCACTGTCCAACTCTCCAATGCATAGCACATAATTGCGAAGACTGTAGCCTGGATCAGGCGCACCTTAGTCTCCTGCCTGACATCGTTGCTTTTCAGTACTCTTGAGAGGTCACAGCTGAATTTCCCAATGCAATTCGTCTCTTGATTTCCTGGCTGCTGTAACCAAGAGTGTTGACTGTAGAGCCGAGCAAACTAAAACTGTTAACTATCTCCATCTCTTCACCATCCATATTGATGCTGCCAATTGGCCCAGTGGTGAGAATCTTTGTTTTCTTGACATTGAGCTTCAGTCCATATAGGAGGCTGGCTGTAGTCCTTGATCTTCAGCAGCAAGCGCTTCAGGTCCTCCTCAGTTTCAGCAAGCAGGGTTGTGTCATCGGCATAATGCAGGTTGTTGATGATTCTTCCACCAATCCTGATGCCACATTCCTCTTCGTATAGCCCAGCGTCTCGGATGATCTGTTCTGCAGACAGATTGAAAAGGTATGGAGACAGAATACATCCCTGACAAACCCCCTTCTTGATTTTGAACCATGTAGTGTCTCCTTGCTCTGTTCTAACAACTGCC
>NW_006399781.1:19498865-19500593 GCF_000299155.1 Elephantulus edwardii
TTTCACATAAGCACAATCAAATGTTCTGGGATTCCCATTCTTCTCAGTGTCAGCCACAGCTCGTTGTGATCCAACAGTCAAAAGTCTTTTCATAGCCAGTGAAACACAAATAGCACTTCGTTATTTTAAAATCTCTTCAAAAATCTCAATTCACTGGAATAAAAAAGTTTCTCTGATGAAAGAAAGTTACCGTCTAGAGTATAAGTTGGTCCTAATCCTTAGGTAGCCAGAGGGGACCACTTGAGAGCTACATAAATGAGACAAAAATGGCCTTCTCCATGCCTTTATCTCAAATATTTATTCATTATAGGCATTTTAAACCAAAAAGCTCACTGGTGCTAAACTAAAATTTTTATACATCCAGTTGTTTTTAAAATAGGGTTGTTTTCTTTTGTTCAAAAAAAAAAAACCTATTTCATTTGTGCTGTGAAATTGCACTCAAGATCTGCTAACCATAGAGAAAAAGCCTCATATGTAGTTAGACATCAAGCTGTTGCTGATGTTTGGAGCTCTCTGGCATAAAGACTCCTTGTATTGATGAAAGGTACCTCCTGTTGTTTTTGTTGTTGTTATGTGCCGTTGAATCGCTTGCGACTCATAGCGTCCCTATGTACAACAGCTCTAAACTCTGTTCTGTCCTGTGCCAATCTTATTGTCTCCGACACACTCATCCCGATTGCCCCAGTCACCGAATCAATCCACCTCCCAGAGGGCCTTTCCCTCCTGCGCCTGCCCTCCACCCTCCCAAGCATGATGTCCTTCTCCTAGGACCGGTCTCTTCTTATAACATGACCAAGGTATGTTAGACAAAGTCTCAGAATCCTTGCCTCTAAGGAGCATCCCAGTTTAACCCTCTCCAAGATGAATCTTCTTGTTTTCCTAGCAGTCCATGGTACCCTCAGCACTCTTCTCCAACACCGAAGCTCAATTCTCCTTCTATGCACCCTGGTCATTGTCCAGCTCTCTGATGCATAACAAGTGATTGCAAAGACCATGGCTGTACCAGATGCATCTTAGTCTCCAGAGACACACTGTTGCTTTTCAGTACTTTAGAGAGGTCCCTAACAGCAGACTTTTCCATCACGTTTTTTAATTTCCTGGCTGCTGGTGCCAAGAGTGTTGATTGTAGAGCCAAGCAGACAAAAGCTGTGAAAAATCTCAATCTCATCACCATCCATCCTGATGTTGCCAATTGGTCCGGTGGTGAGAATCTTTGTCTTGTTGACATTAAGCCTCAATCCATATTGAAGGCTGCAGTCCCTGACCCTCAGCAGCAGGCACTTCAGGTCCTCCTCAGTTTCAGCAAATAGGGCTGTATCATCTGCATAACACAGATTGTTGACAGATCTTCCACCAATCCTGATACCTGATTTCCCCTCATAGAGCCCAGCCTCCCAGATGATCTGTTTTGCATACAGGTTGAAAAGGAATGGAGACAGGACACATCCCTGGCGTATGCCCTTCCCAATTTTGAACCATGCAGTGTTTCCTTGCTCTGTTCTGATGACAGCCTCTTTGTTTAAGTATAGGTTTCTCATTAGCACAATCAAGTGTTCTGGGATTCCCATTCTTCTCAGAATCAGCCACAGTTTGTTATGATCCACACAGTCAAATGTCTTTGCATAATCAATGAAGCACAGATAGACACTCTTCTGGTACTCCCTGCTTTCAGCCAAGATCCATCTAACATTAGCTACAATATCCCTAGTACCACGACCCCTTCTAAAC
>NW_006399781.1:19501038-19514721 GCF_000299155.1 Elephantulus edwardii
GTTTAATATTCTGCCTAAAGCATCCTTGATTATAGCAACTCGAGGGTTGAATTTGTTCTTCAGTTCCTTGAGCTTAAGAAATGCTGAGCGAGTTCGACCCTTTTGGTTTTCTGACTCCAACTCCTTGCACATTTCATTGTAATATTTTACTTTGTCATCCCGCACTGCCTTTTGAAATCTTCTGTTCAGCTTTTTAGTACCTTGAATTCTTCCTTGTGCTTTAGCTTCTCTGCGCTCCAATGCAATATTCCGAGTTTCTTCTGACATCCATTTTGGTCTTTTCTTCCTCTTCTGTCTTTGTAATTAATGTTTGCATTCTTCTTGGATACCCTTGATATCCTCCCACAACTCATATGATCTTCGCTCCTTTGTGTTCAAGGCCTCAAACCTGTTCTTGACATGGTTCTGAAATTCAGTTGGGATAGACTCAAAGTATATATTTGTTCCCCTGGATTTGGTTTAATTTTCCTCAGCTTCAGCTTGAACTTGCATATGAGTAGTTGGTGGTCTGTTCCACAGTCAGCTCCGGGCCTAGTTTTCACAGCTGACATTGAGCTTCTCCAGTGGTTCCTCCACAGATGTAATTGCTCTGATTCTTATGCATACCATCAGGTGAAGTCCATGTGTATAACCTGCGTTTATGTCTCTTAAAAAATGTGTTTCAATGAATAAGTCATTGGTTGTGCAAAATTCAATCATTCTATCTCCAGCTCCACTTCTCCAAGTCCATGTTTTCCGACTACTGATTCTTCTTCTCTGTTCCCAACTTTTGCGTTCCAGTCACCCATTTTTATCAATGCATCTTGATTGCATGTTTGATCTATCTCGGATTGTAAAAGTTGGTAGAAATCTTCTATTTCCTCTTCTTTTGCTCTGGTTGTTGGTGCATATATCCGAATGATAGTGGTACTCACTGGACTTCCTTGTATGTGTATGGATATTATCCTGTCACTCACAATATTGTTCTTCAAGACGAATCAAGAAATGGTTTTTCCTAACTATGAAAGCAACCCCATTTTTCCTCACCTTTTCATCTCCGGAGTAGTATATCACATGATCCTCCGATTCAAAATGCCCCATTCCAGTCCATCTTATCTCACCAATGAATGCCTAGTATGTCAATATTTATGTGTTCCATTTCATCCTTAACTATATCTAATTTTCCTACATTCGTGGTTCTCACATTCATTGTTCCAGTCACTAGTGTCTGCTTACAACTGTTCCTCTTCCTTTGTATTTCCATACTCAGTTACCGTTTTTGTCTTTCTGCGTGTGTTCTGTTGTACATAGGGTTTTCAGAGGCCTGCTATTTTAGAAGTGGATGGCCAGTCCCTCTTCCTAGTGTATGTCTATCTGAATGTTCAGATTTAAAGTGAGAATATATCCCTTATTGTGGAATTAACTATTAGTTTCGGTGTTGTCCCCAACCTTGACACAAGTGTCCTGACCCACTTATTTCTTTGCTCCACCATCTATCAAGATACCCCTCCACTTCTACCCACTCACTTCAACATCCATCTCCCATTGTCCTAGACATACAATAACACCTCCCTTCTCTCTCCTGGGAGATCCCTACTCCCTTAAGCTTCTAACCAGGTTTCTCCCTATTCTCACTCACTCTCTCATTGCCAGAACCAGTTCTTCACACAAGAAGAAACTGCCCTTCTTTCTCTGGCAAAGCAGTTGGTGGATTCCAACTGCCTGCCTTTGGGTTGGCAGCACATCTCCTTACCACTAGGCTGGCCTAGCTAGTACAAATGAGTAGATTTAATCCTGTTGACCAGATTGTTTTTCCCTAGTTTCCCTTTTTGTTGTTATTGTTTTGTACCAAAGTGTCAGAACCAGCACATCACTGACTCTCCACTGGGTTTTCAGAGGCAGTTAATCAATTACATGGAAGGAGATTGCATATCTTTCTCCTGCTGGTGAATTCAAACTACACGCCTTACAGCGAAACTTCTTGCCACTAGACCACCAGAGATCCTCTATATGTATATTTAAAAAAAAAATTAAAAGCCAGAATGAAACTCTATATTTATACACAGAAAAACCAGAAAAATACAGAATCACGCCATCATTATTATCAATCCTAACCAAAGTTCAGGAGCATGATTAGAACAGCTTCCAAAAACCAAGCTTCCCTGTTGTTTTTGTGTACCATCAAGTTGGAACTGACCCATAGCTGACCCTCCAGCAGGTTTTCAGGGGAAATAAAACACACAGGAAAGGATTGCTCATCTTTCTCCTGTATAGTAGCTCGTGGATTCAAACTGTGTGCTTTAAAGTTGGCAGTGCAAGTTGGAGTTTCTGTGGGTAAATCAGTTAGGTCCATGAAGCTTGATGGAAAATGTGGATCTGGTAACACTTTTAGGTCTAACCCAACTTTACCTCTTGCCTGACAACCCTTCATTTTCTCTTACTCAACACTTACTCAATAGTTTTAGCTATTGACCTATGATCCCAAAACCCAGGACATATTTATTTGTAACTTTAAGGAAATACTAGTGTGGATCCACAAGTTCTAAAGTCTTGTGATAGGCTTAGTTAAATGCTCAATTTACATACCTCACAGAGGCTTTGTTATTATTTTTTTACTCCAATTTCTACTATGAAATTATATGATAGAATTATATCTATTTGTGTGGAAATCATAGATCTAGTATGTGTTTTTCTTAGAGATTTACTTCTCTGGCCCTCTCACTATGTAATCTCTAAGAGATACTCATTTAGCCTGTAATAAAAGACATAAAACAGTAAAATCTTTATCTTTTTTTCTTGACATTCTTTCATCAGTCTCTGGACTGATGCCTCTAACACATATATACCAAAATCATGTATGTATGATAGATTGTTTGGTAGATTGTTGTTGTTGTTGTTGTTATGTGCCATTGAATCCTCTGCGATTCATAGTGACCCTATGTACAATAGCTCTAAACTCTGCCCTATGCTGAGCCAGTCTCACCGACTGTAAGACATCTACCCCCATCACCCCAGTTACTGTGTCAATCCATCTTCTCCAGAGTCCTCCTCTCCTGTGCTGTTCCTTCACTGTTTCAAGGAAGATGTCCTTCTCTAAGGACTGGTCCCTTCTGGCCATGTGCCCAAAGTATGTGAGATAGAGCTTCAAAATTCTTGCCTCCAACAAGAAACTTGGTTTCACCATCTCCAAGACAGACCTATTTGTTCTCTTAGCAGGCCATGGTATATTCAATACTTTCCAACACCACAACTTAAAGGCATCAATTCTTCTGTCATCCTTAGTTATTGTCTAGCTCTCTGATGCATTACAAGACTATGGCCTAGATCAGGTACACCTTAGTCCCTACACTAACATCATTGCTCTTTAGCACTTTAGAGATGTCTTTGCCTAACTGCAGACTTCCCCACTGCTATTCATCTTTTGATTTCCTGACTGCTGGCATTGATTGCGGAGCAAGCAAGCTGAAATTGTTAACAATCTCTATCTTCTCCATATGTCATGGTGCTGCCAGTTGGCCTAATGGTGAGAATCTTTGAGATAGGTAGGTGGTGGTGGTGGTGGTGGTTGTTGTTGTTAAGTGCCATCAAGTCGTAGACGACTCATAGCGACCCTATGAATGGAAGACGTGAACACTTGTATGACTTTCATTGTTTCTCCAGGTTCATAGGGTTTCCGGAGGCAAGCTATTTCGGAGGTGGATGCCACTCCTGCTTCTAAGCTTGTTTTAATGGCAGAACTCCACCAAACACTGTCCACCATGGGTCACTGTTATCGCACTTGACATATCAGTGCCACAGTATAGATTTAAAATAACCACTAGCATCCAGCTGATTCTGATTCATGGTGACCTTCCAGTGGCTTTCTGAGGCTGCACATCTTTACTGGCAAAGTCTGCTAACCTTCCTCCCACAAAGCAACTGGTGTATTCAAACTGTTCACACTCAGGTTAGTTGCCTAGAATGTTAGACTATACTGTGGTTGTTGTTGTATGCCATAGAGTCGGAGTCAACCCATAACTGACCTTCCAGTGGGTTTTCAGGAACAGTTTATCACAGGAGAGGAGACTGCCCATTCTTCTCCCACAGAGCGGCTGATGGCCTCGAACCACATACCTTCAGGATTGTAGTGCAGCATCTTCACCACTAGGCCACCAACGCTCCCCTTGGACTATACTACCAGGTATATAGATAGATACATAGATATGTAAATTTATAGATATATATCTGGTGGCCTAGTGGTAAGAAGCTGTGCTGCAATCCTGAAGGCACGTGGTTCAAATCTATGAGCTGCTCCACTGAAGAAAGATGAGCAGTCTCCTCCTGTGTGATTAACTGCCTCTGAAAATCCTCCAGATGGTCAGCTATAGGTCAGTTCTGCCTCAATGGTGCACAACACCAAACAACAGGGCAGGAAAAGGGATTATAAACTCAAGCAGTGGTTGATACTGCCGTCTTGAGGCAGAATTTTTTCTCTTGAAGTCTCAATTTGTGCTCTTAAAGCTTTCAACTCTTTGGATGAGATCCACTCATATTATCATGGATAATATTTTTTACATAAAGTCTTTACTTAAAATCTTTACTTGAAGAATGTAGATCTTAACTACATGTAAAGCATACCACCACAGCAACACCTAAGTTAGTATTTGACTAAATAACTGGATGCTAAGAAGGAGTGGCATCCACTTCCTAAACAACATGTCTCTGGAAACGCTATGAACTTTGATAAATGTCGATAGTTGTAGAGGGGCTTCAGGCCTTTAGTACATAGGATCACTATGAGTCATGCTCAATTCAAAGGCAATCAACAACAACAACATACTCTCACTAGGGAGCTCTGGTGGCTGCTAGGTGTCATTGAGTAGAGTATGACTCATAGATACCCTATGAACAGCAGATATGAACCCTATCCTATCCTTCGCCAACCTCATAATCTCAGACACACTCGAACTCATTGTTCCAGTCACCTTACCAGTCCTCCTGGTTGAAGCTTCTCCTCTCCTTTGCCTTATGATTACCATTTGAAGCATGATGTGCTTCTCCAAGGAATGAAATGTCACAGAGTACCCTCACTGGGGCACTCTGGTGGCTTAGTGGCTTTCCAAACACAAAAGTACATGATTCCAGCCCATCACTTGCTCCCATGTGATTAACTACCTCTGAAAACCCGCTGGACAGTGGCTATGAGTCTGTCCTGACTCTGCAGTACACAACTAATTAAGAGCAAGGGTGCCTAGTGGTAAGGATCAGCACTGTCAACCCAAAGGCATGCAGTTTGAAATCACCAGCAGAAAGATGGACAATTTCCATGTTATTTACTATCTCTGAAAACCCACTGTAGGGTCAGTTATGAGTGGTTTCCAACTTGATGGCACACAACATAGCCTCAATAAGGTCACACAAAATGAACCATCACAGTTCACTTATTATTACCTTTCCATGTCTACATATCTTCATAAAGTATACTTATTCTCCAAATAAAAGTAATAACATGGTCACATTTCCACCTAATAGCTATCTTTGGTGAAACTATAAATGCATTAACTTTTCTCCAGAAAAGGATAAAATTTCAATGTGCAGTGCTTATTATTCCTGATATCCTGTAACTCATATATTTAAATGATTAAAGATTTTAGTATACTTTGTTACAAGACAAAGGATAATGAAGAGAAAGAACATTTCTTTGTGCATACATGTATATTTAAAACAAAATGAGGAATAATAAGCACATTTATTTATTTGGTTCCAATCATGACAAGCCTCCACTGAGTTTCCAAAGCTGTACATTATAACTGGAGGAGACGGCTCACCATTCTCCTGAGAAGTCACTGATGAATTCAAACTGCAATAGAAAAGCAGACTTTGGCTTAGCAGCACAACTCATTGCAGAGTAGAGTCTACTCTGAGTAATGAGGCCCCACCAGAGCTCCTTCTGAAGAATACCAATACCAATTATAATCCTTATATCTCCAATTGGTCACTTTTTTGTGACTAAGACTTAAAACATCCTTCCTACTATACTAACCAGTTCATATTCCCTTTGCCCTCAGTATGTACTTCAACTAGTCATAGTTTTTTTTGTCTGATGTCATAACCTAGTGATTTCATTCTTAGTACGCAGAGGGTGTTATAATTCTCCCTGAATTTGATGGTTATAATCTTCTATTGACTTTAATTGCAGGACATTGTTTTATTAAGACACATTCCAATAGCTTGTTCTCCAGATATACTCTTCCTTTTCTGCATTGTGCAGTAGAAGTTCAGTTTATCCTTGATAATCAGGATCAAGCCACCCCAGGAAAACAGTAAATCCTTTCCTTGCCTGTGGATATAAAAGTATGGGGAGCTCAAAACGTCTGAGCAGATTTACAATAGTCAACCACAAATTGAGATACTTTGGAGTGAACCTCACTAGGAAACTACAGAACGTTTCTGCAAGACACAATAAGAGACATAAAGAAGTGGAAAAATATATCCTGTTCATGGATATGAAGACTTAATATTGTGAAAATGATGATCATACCAAAAGCAATCTGTAAGTTTAATACAATCCCAATATAGATGCCATATTCATTTTTTAAGGAGATTAAAAGGGAAATTGTCAAGTTTACTTGGAGAGGAAAGAGACACCAAATAAGCAAAGCACTTTTGAAAAACAAAAATGAGCTGGGAAGCATAGCACTTTCTGATCTCAAAACCTACTGCATAGCAGTAGTAACTAAAACCAGCATGGTATGGGTACAATGGCAGACACATAGACCAACTGAACAGAAGAAACGAATACCCAGATATTAATCCATCTATCTATGGTCAACTGGTATTTGACAAGGAGATAAAATCTATCAAATAGAGAAATGACAATCTATTCAACAAATGGTCCTGGCAAAACTGGGCTGCTGCCTACAGAAAGCTGACATAAGAGACAAACTGGGACCATGCTTAGAAGGCTTAGCTTATGGTATAGAGACTGCCGAATACAGCCAGAAATGCACAATCTGGAAAAGATAAAATTGACGGGTGGGACTTTCTAGAGATTACATCTCTGTGCTCATCAAAAACTTTTTCCAACAAATTAAGAAGAAAGCCTACTGACTGAAAAACAAACATTTGGCAATAGAGTCTCAGACAAGGGTCTCATAACAAAAGTTTACAGAATGCTCCTGGACTTCCAATAGAAAAAGACTGATAACCCATTTACAAAATGGGCAAAGGACATGGAAAGACTTTTCACAGAGGAAGACATTTAGGTAGCCAACAGACACGTGAAGAAATGCTCAAAATCACTGGCAATAAGAGAGATGCAAATCAAAACCACAATAAGATACCCTCTCATCCCAGTAGCAGTGGCAAAGTTTAGAAGGGTAGCAAACAATAGATGTTGGAGAGGATGTGGAGACATGAAAACTCTCATACACTGTTAGTGAGATTGTAAAATATTGCAACCACTCTGGAAAACAGTTTGGCATTTCCTCAAAAAGTTTAACATAGAAACTCCATATGATCCAGTCTGTAATGTAGCTAACTGCCAATACTCTTGAGGGCTGAGTGCTATGTTCTGTAGAAGGTTGTATATTCCTTAAAAGACTGTTAATCTAGAGGGTTGGAAGTTACCCTGCTAATGCAAAGGTGGACAGTTCAAATCTACCAATGAGTCTGAGGCAGAAAGATGGACAATCTCCTCCCATACAATTTACAGCCTCTTATAACTCACTAGGCGGTCAGCTCAGAGTTGGTAGTGATTCAATAGCAATGAGTTGTTGTTGTTGAATGGCCTTCAGAAGGCCATTCCCTAATTTTATCAAAATAACTGTTTACTGCTCACTAGTATGGGTTTGGAATCCAGGTTGGAAGTCGTCCGGAACAGCAGAATTCTACAGAGGTTTGTTTTCTGGTTCAGATAAGGATTAGGGTGGAATGTTTACTTGCTATTGGGTATGAGTTGATTTTATGAACCTCCTATTTAAAAATGTATTTATGCCTTCAGGCCTGCAGCCCTTGGGTCTGGTTTTAATTGTTTTGGTCAAACTTTCTTCTAAGTAGTATAGCACTGGTCTGTCCATTTGCTGTACAGAGGTAAGTTGTGGTTGCTGTGATGTTGAACACTGCGACACTGATGTGTCAGATATGATAATGGTTACCCATAATGGACAGTGTTTAGTGGAGCTCCCCTATTAAAACAAGCTTGGAAGCAGGAGTGGCATCCACTTCCGAAATGGCTTGCCTCTGGAAACTCTATGAATGTGGAGAAATAATGAAAGTTATACAAGTGTTGAGGTATTTTGTTCATAAGATCGCTATGAGATGTCTATGACTTGATGACACCTAACAACAACAACAACAGGTCTAACTAGTATGATGTCAATATCCCAATAGTGAACTGGTGAACTGCAATAAACTAACAGACTTACCCAATAGTTATTTTATCTTACTACTATAGCATCTTTTCTGTGTTTTGTGATTGTTGTAGCCAATCTTAGTTTAGCAGAGTAGAGATTCATATACTTAACGTCTAAGATTCAAGTACATAGCGTGTAAAACTGAGTGATATTTTTCATCTTGGTGTTTTTCTGTGTCACTTATTTTTGCATGGACCAGAATTATCCTTGGGTAGGAGTAGGAGGCTGGGGAAGATGTATGTCTATATAGAGTTCAAATAACCATAGCCAAGACCAGTAAGTCTGTAAGGCCTGAAGAATTTACCAGGAACCAATCATAAAAAGACCTCAATGGAGACTCCACTATTTAAAGAGGTGGAAATACGTATGATACATTCAGCAACAAGATTTAAGATATTCATGGAAGTGTTTTCTGATACAACAAATGGATTGTTCCTGTAGTTTTATGGCAATCCAACCAGCCCAAAAATCTTCTGTGAAAATATATAAAGTTCTGATGACCTAGAGGAAAAGGAGCTGTGCTTCCAACCCAAAGCAGTCAATCTCCTTCCATGCAATTTACAATTTCTGAAAACTAATTGGAGTGTCAGCTATCAGTCAATTCTGAATGATGTAGTTAATTTAGATATAATCACATCAATATATTTCTATTTCTATTTAATTTCTATTTCTATTTATATTTATGTATGTGTGTATATGTGTGTACATATATATATCTCACAGCATGTATATATAAAATCACTATCTTATATACATATATGTGTGTGTGTATATATGTATCTCACAGCATATACATCTAAAATCAGTGTCTGTCTCACAGTATGTATATCAGAGATTGTGAGGATTATGCAGAATAGGGCAAGGTTCAGATCTATTGCTTATAGGGCCACTATGAATTATAGGCTATTTGATAGAGTCTATTGCTGTTGTTGTGTACCATCAAGTTGAAATCAACCCTTAGCTGACCCTCTCTGGTGGGTTTTCAGAGGGAGTTAACCACAGAGAAGTGTCCATCCTTCTCCCGCAAAGCAGCTGATGTATTCAAACTGTGTGCCTTCAGGATTGCAGTGCAGCTTCCTGCCACCAGGCCACCAGAGCTCCCTTGATGGCATCTAATAATAAAAATAACCTTTATATCTCACAGTGTGTACCTGAGAGTAATATCTCTCTCTCTTTCTCTCTGTCTCTCTCTCTGTCTCTCTCTCTCTCATACACACACACACACACACACACACACACACACACACACGGAGAGAGAGAGAATATATTGTTGTCGTTAAGTGACAACAAGTTGAGCACAATTCATAGCAACTTTATGAACAGATGCGAACCCTATCATGTCCTGTGCCGTCCTCACCACCTTTGTCACACTTCAGCTAATTGCTGCAGTCACTGTGTCAGTCCATCTGGTTGAGGGTCTTCCTCCATCTTTCTAACCATGACGGCTCATTCCAAGGAATATCATCTCCTAGAAACATACCCAAAGTATGTGAGATGTAGCTTTAATATTTTTGCATGCAAGGAGCATTCTTGTTGCACTTTCTCCAAGATAATATCTATTAGTTCTTTTGGAAAGTGCATAAGATATTAGGTACTCTTCTCTAACACCACAAGTCAAAGGCATCAATTCTTCTGCCACTTTTATTCATTGTCAACCTCTCAGATGCTTTGCAAGTGATAGAAAGGACCAAGGCCTGGATCAGGTGCACCTTAGCCTTCAAACAGACATCAATGCTTCTCAGTAAACTAAAGAAGTGCCTGACAGCAGACTTGCCCAAAGCAATACTTCTGATCTCCTGATAGCTGGTACCAAGATGAAATCATTAAAAGTTTCAATCTTTTCTCCATTTATCAGTATGTTGTCTATCAGTCCAGTGGTGAGGACTAATTTTCTTCTTGATGTTGAGATGCAATCCATATTGCAGGCTGTAGTCTTTTATCTTCTGCAGCAAGTCCTCCTTACTTTTAGCAAGCAAGGTTGCATCATCTGCATAACACAGGTTGTTGATGAGCCTCTGATGCTGATATCACATTCTTCTTCATAGAATCCAACTTCATGGATTATTTGCTCAGCATACAGATTGATAGAGGCGTAATGGACACCTTCTTTGATTTTAAACCATACAGCATTCCCTTGTTCTGTTCAGACAACAGCTTCTTGATCTAGATATAGATTTCATGATCACAATTAAGAACTCTCATAAAAGCTCAATAAAAAAAATTTTTAAAGCTCAGTTAAGAGCAAATTAAGTCTCCTCCATAAAAGACTGAGAATGTACAAAATAAGAAATTGAAAAGGTAACAAAACAACTTCCAGACAAAAAAAGGCCCTAGACCAGATGAGCTTTATCAAACATTCAGAGAAGAATTATCACCAATTCTACAAAAATTCTTTCAGAAAATATAAAAAGATGGAATTATCCCAGATTCATTCTATGACACAAACATATCCTTGACACTAAAGCCAGGTAAAGACACCACCAAAATAGAAAACTATAGGCCAATATATCTCAAGAAAATTGATGCAAAAATCCTGAATAAAATCCTGGCCAACAGAATCCACTGACACATCAAAGAAATAATTCACCATGACCAAGTAGGATTCATAATAGGTATGCACGGATGGTTCAACATAAGAAAAACAAGCAATATAATTCATCACATTAACAAAGTAAAGAACAAGAACCACATGATCCTATCAATTGATGCAGGAAAGGCTTTTGACAATATCCTATACCCTTTCCTGTCTAAAACACTCAACAAAATGGGATTATAGTGGTATTTCATCAATATAGTAAAAGTATGTACACAAATCTGAGAGCCAACATTGTTCTCAATGGAGAGAGATTAGAAGCATTTCCTTGAAGAACAGGAACTAGGCAAGGAAGCTCACTATCAAATCTCTTACTCAATATTGTATTGGAAGTCTTAGTGATAGCAATAGGAAAAGAAAAGGAAATATGTTTCAAAATTCACAAAGAAGAGGTAAAATTATCTCTCTATGCAGATGACATATTATACTGAGAAAACCCTAAAGAAAAAAAAAACTACTGGACATAATTGACCAATTCCGAAAAATGGCAGGATACAAGATCAACATACAAAAATCAGTTGGATTTCTCTACAGTGACAAAAAGAATACAGAGCAGGAGCTAAGAAAAACAATACCCTTCGCAATAGCTAATCATAAGATTAAATACTTGGGAGTAAATCTAACCAGGAGCACAAAGGATCTATTAAAAAAAAACATTATAAAACATTACTTCAAGAAGCAAAAAGAGACCTGGAGAAGTGGAAGAATATCCCTTGCTCATGGATAGGAAGACTCAGTATTGTGAAAATGGCAAGACTACCAAAGGCAATTTACATGTTTAATGCAATCACAATACAAATACCAATCCCATTCTTCAATGGCATGGAAAAGGTAAGCTCCAATTTCATCTGGAATGAAAAGAAGCCCCAAATAAGCAAAGCGCTCCTTAAAAAAATAAAAACAAGGTAGGAGGTATCTCACTCTCTGATTTCAAATCCTACCACATTGCCGTCAAGACAGAGTGGAACTGGTACAATGACAGACACATAGATCAATGGAATAGAATTGAGAATCCAAAAATTAGCCCCTCTACCTATGGTCAACTTATTTTTGACAAGGAGATGAAATCAGTTAAGTGGGGAAATGACAGCCTTTTTAACAAATGCTGTTGGCAAAATTGGAAAACTATCTGCAGAAAACTCAAGCAAGTTCAACACCTTACTCCACACACAATAATAACTCAAGGTGGATCATGGACCTAGGTCTAAAACCAAGGACAATAAGCTTCATTAAAGAAAAGCTTGGAAAAACTCTAGAAGTCCTAGTCCACAACAGAAACAGTCTTCCAAGCATCCTGAAAAATCTACAACCAGGAGAGGATAAAATAGATGAACGGGACCTTCTGAGAATCAAATCCCTAAGAACATTCAAAAACTTCTCCAACAGGGTAAAAAAGGGAAGCCACAGACTGGGAAAAAATATTTGCTAATGACATGTCAGATAAGGGACTTATATCTAGAATTTATAAAATACTTGAGCACCACAAGAAGATAAAGGTAAATAACCCAATTGTAAAATGGGCACAGGATATGAACAGACACTTCACCAAAGAAGACATTCAGATGGTGAACAAACATATGAAGAAATGTTCAAAATCCCTAGCTCTAAGAGAGATGCAAATCAAAATAACTATGCGATATCATCTCATCCCAGTAAGAATAGCAAAATTTAACAGAACAACAAACATCGAATGCTGAAGGTTGTGGAGAAACTGGAACCCTTATTCACTGTTGGTGGGAGTGCAAAATGGTGCAACCACTATGGAAGGCAGTATGGCACTTTCTCAAAAAGTTGCAAATAGAAATACTATTTGGCCCACGATTTCCACTACTTGAAATATACCCCAAAGAAACCATAATTTCCATCCAAGCAGATATATGTACACCCATGTTAATCGCGGCTTTGTTAACAATAGTAAAAATTTGGAAACAACCCAAGTGCCCATTATAAAAACAAACAAACAAACGAATGGATAGAGAAGCTGTGGTATATTCACACACAAAATGGGTGACCCTGAAGTACATTATGCTGAGTGAAATGTCTCAGTCACAAAAGGACAAATACTTCATGGTGCCACTGTTGTAAAACAGGACTGACATTAGGGTTGGGGAGAGACCGAGAAAGATGGGATAAATTATGTATACTGTGTTGAAACAATGAGGGAGAAAACTGTCTAAAAGGGATATGTGATTAGGTATTATTGTCATGAGAGCAGTCTAGAACAAAGGCTGCATAGTGGAGTGGACTTAGGGGGAGGAATTGTATAACAATGAAAGAATTTTTCTTTTCCTTTTACTTTTCAAAGACAAGAGTGAACTGGGAAGGGAGGTTGGGCAGGGAGAAAAGTGCAACAATGAATGAATAGAAATCCAAAGTCTCTGTAAACTTCCAATAAAATTAAAGAAAAAAAGAAAAAAGGACTGAGAATGGTTAACACTCTCTCCTCTTGAGAAAGGAGTTTTCTTTTCATATGACAGAAAGATAATAAGTGTTTGCAGTTCAAAATAAAATTATATATTTATAAAGGTAAAAAAAAAACCAACAAAACACTCTGTTTCAACAGCCTCCACACAATCCAGACCCTTCAAAGTAAATACTATTAAGAGTTTGGGGCATTTGTTTTCATTTTCTAAACGTGGATGCATAGATAGATAGGTAGATAGATAGATAGATGAGATAGATAGATAGATAGATAGATAGATAGATAGATAGATAGAT
>NW_006399781.1:19514821-19516732 GCF_000299155.1 Elephantulus edwardii
AGATAGATAGATAGATAGACACAGACAGACACAATTGCAATTATATCTATCCAACATAGTGAAAATAATACTCAATTTATGCACTCAAACTATGGCTAATTGTACTTCTCTGAATTTGTTAGTTTTTCTATGGGACAGACTGTGGGGAATTGCACTGCAAACCCAAAAGCCTCTCATTCTAATCAACTAGCTGCTCCTCTGACAAAAGAAGGGCAATGTGTGCCATTTACAGCTTTGAAAACACACTGGAGGGTCAGTTCTGCCTCCATGGCAGTGACTTTGATCTTTAGTAAATGATCATTGGTGGCACAAAATATTTGACTGCTAAACTTAAGGTCAATGATCAGAACTCCATAGAAGAAATAGAAAGCAGTCTACTTCTGCAAAAATGTACAGCCTTAGAAATCCTACGCACATTTGTCCAGGATCACTAGGAGTTGGTATTGACTCAATGGCAGTTGGGTTGGGTTGGATTTAGTGATATTTATTGTAGTGTATGTGTTGTAGCCCTTGTGGGTGTTCAATGTTACGATCTATAAAAACATCAATAATAAAATACAATAACAACACTTAGAATAAAAATTTCAAGTTGGGTACTACCTGTGTAGGTATCTTGCTATTTTCTCTCCATACATTGGATAATCTTCTCCATCAGCACTTAAAATTTATAAATTATTTTCATTTATATTTTTTTAATTAATTTTAATGAAAGTTTACAGAGACTTAGGTTTCCAGTCACTGTTGCACTTTTCTCCCTGCCCGCCCCTACCCCCAACAATTCATTCTTCTCCTTGAAAATAAAACACAAACTTTTTTATTGTTATGCAATCCCTCCCTCCAAGTCCACTCCATTGTGCAGCCTTCATTCTGGACTCCAGTAATGACAATAATATGCAATAATATGTCCCTTTTAAGCAGTTCTCTCCCTCATCTGTGTCAATGCAGTATACATCATTCCTCCCCTCCCTCTATGTCTTTCTTCAACCCAGATGTCCGTTCCATTTTACAACAGTGACCCTATGCAATATTTGTCCTTTTGTGACTAAGATATTTCACTCAGCATAATGTCCTCCAGGGTCATCCAATTTGCATAATATTTCATGAGTCCCTTGTTTTTAAAGGCATCATAGTATTCCATTGTGTGAATATACTAGAGCTTCTCTATCCATTCGGTTGTTGATGGGCACTTGGGTTGTTTCCAGCTCTTTGCTATTGCAAACAAAGCCAAAATAAACATGGGTGTGCATATATCTGCCTGGGTGGCAGTTACGGTTTCTTTAGGGTAAATTTCCAGTAGTGGAATTGCTGGGCCAAATGATATTTCCATTTGCAACTTTTTGAGAAAACATCATCAAGCCTTCCAAAGTGGTTGCACCATTTTGCACTCCCACCAACAGTGAATAAGGGTTCCATTCTCCACAACCTCGCCAGCATTTGATGTTTGCTGTTCTGTTAAATTTTGCTATTCATACTGGGGTGAGATGATATCTCATAGTTGTTTTGATTCAATTATATTTTGTAAAATACAGTACTGTTATTCCAATACAAAAGTTAACTGTATTTTATTTAATTTATCCTTTATTAATGTTGTTGTTGTGTACCGTAGAGTCAGAACCGGCCGATAACTGACCCTCTTGTGGTTTTCAGAAGCAGTTAATTGCATAGAAGGAGATTGCCCATCCTTCTCCTGCCCTTTATTAATAAACACTTATATTACTTCTAGTTTCGTTTTTGTTGTTGATTATATTTATTTCTTTTGCTATTTCAGTGCATGAAGCAATAGAAATATCTGTATCTTTTTTTTTATTGGTAAAAACATATTGGGGGTACAAGGAGGTGAGGGTTGGGGGCAGAAGGGTGAGGATGGGCCAGGATGCAGTTGCAGAGCTGCACAGTTTTGTTGGTGAGGGG
>NW_006399781.1:19517164-19518744 GCF_000299155.1 Elephantulus edwardii
TATTTCCTTTTTGTCACTGGCACTGGGTTCAGGGTCAATTCTGGAGTAAAACTCAGAGTTAAGGTTACCTATAGGAAAGGGAGCAAACCTAGAGAGAACAAACTTGTGAGTTACAAATAGAAGGGTTTTGAGGGTGTTGCTTTCAGGTCTTAGGACACTGGTCGAATTTGTTTCTAGAAGGTAAATTCCCTGAAGTAAAATTGATGAAATCACAGTGTATGTGTTTTTGTTTTGATGATTACCTTCACACCGCTGTACCAATTTTTATTCCCAGAGAGATGGCTTTGGTAGATAAAGAGTATATTATTGTTGCCGTTCTTGAAATGTCCCAACCCAGCTACTAGGACTTTATCTTAAAAAAAAATGTAGATTCAAAATTCTAGGCTCCAGTTGTACCTAAGAGAACCTTGTGCTCGAAGCCATTGGAAATGCTGCAAATTTGCACAATCTCACCAGTTTGGTTTATGGAAAGGGTGGTCTGCTTCAGAATCACAGAGGTTGGCACAATAGGGTTCTAAGCGAGAATATTTAATGTAGTCTCTCTAGTTGACAGATGAAAAAGTGGAGCTGTGGGTGGATGGTGCTGTGGTGTGCATCAACCTGTACTCATCTGCTATGAAATGTGGGTGTGTATCAGTCATCCAGAAATTTTGGGTCCTCAGAGGGGGAAATGTGTTGTTGGAGGAATAGGCTGTAAAAGGTATTTGCAAAATATATGCCAGAGCAAAAAGAAAGTACCTGTTCTAAAATAAAGAAAACTTATGAACATATTTAGACAACAGATTGAAATAAAACCCAGCTCCTGTGGCATGATTCACTCAATGTTCAGCTTGTGATTTTTCATTCCAGTCTTCCTGTCTTGGCCTTTAGAGGCAAATTGCCTCCACTTGGGAAGTAAGAGGAAGAAAACTTCTACCCGTTTCCCCACCTTTCTCACTCTCCCCAAAGGAGTGCAGCTGATTTATCTGATTGCTGAGACTAGAGAGAAGGAATGGCAGCTGAGCTCCTCTACTTGGACCTCTGTGTCCTCTGAGACTCCTCCTCTCCATTCCCAGGACAGAACAGCCAAGGTCACTCAGCTCCAAGACTGGATGGGTCAGCACTTTAGTGTGGCCATTGTTTCCAGCTGCATCCTCAGTCTGGTTTATCAGTAAGCTGATGCTACCCTCTGACTCTTGTTTTTGTTATCATTGCTATGTGCCATCGAGTCTCTTGTGATTCATAGCAACCCTATGTACAACAGCCCTAAACCCTGCTCTATCCTGTGCCAATCTCACTGTCTCCGACACACCCATCCCTATTACCCCAGTCACTGAATCAATTCACCTCATAGAGTGTCTTCCCTTTCTGCACCGTCCCTCCACCCTTCCAAGCATGATGTCCCTCTCCAAGGACCTCTCCCTCCTTACAACATGTCCAAAGTATGTCAGATGAAGCCTCAGAGTCCTTGCCTCCAAGGAGTAGCCTGGTTTAATCTGCTCCAGCATGAATCTGTTTGTTTTCTTGGCAGTCCATGGTACATTCAATACTCTTCTCCAGCACCACAGCTCAAAGGCATCAATTCTCCTTCTATCCTCCTT
>NW_006399781.1:19519609-19521903 GCF_000299155.1 Elephantulus edwardii
GAAATCAATGAGATTGTTCTGTAGTTTCCACACTCTGTTGGGTTGCCCTTCTTTGGGATGGGAACAAATATAGATCTCTTCCAGTCAGTTGGCCAAGTGGTTGTTCTCCAGATTTCTTGGCACAATTTCGTGAACACATCCACAGCAGCATTCATTAGCTGAAATAGCTGGGTGAAATGACCTTTCTGTTTCCGACTTTTTGAGACTATGCCAAACCACTTTCATTGTGGTTGTACCATTTTACATTGCCACCAGCAGTGAGTGAGAGTTCCAATTTCTCTACATCCACAACAGCATTGGTTGGTTGTTGCCCTGTTGAACTTCAGTGTTGTTGCTTGGTTGTTTTTATCTCTTGATTAATGTAGAAATCACAGAAAGAAAGGAGTTTGGTTAGGCGCCATCTTTAAGCCACAGTGCGCGCTCTCTCTCTCAGAGATTATAGGTACAAGAGGTAAGGAAAGAAGAAATGAATCCAATCATTTATCTGATAAATGATCACTGGTTTCCTGTGGGCAGAAGCTACACATAAAGGATTCCCATTCCCTTTCTCCTCATCGAGCAGAGGCAGGTTAGATTTAGTATCAAGCAAAAACACTGGCACCTAACTTAATTTAGTTTGGTGATGCCCCTTTTACCTCTACCGATAAATTAGGAGTTCAGAACAATAGCAAACCTCTTAACAGGGTTTGAAATGGACAGGGAAAAGTTGAAATAAAGAGGAAGAGGTGTAGAAAAGCTATACTATAAGGAAGGATTGTAAAGTCAGATGGATGGATGTGTGGATGAATAGAGATAGATAGATAGATAGATAGATAGATAGATAGATAGATAGATAGATAGATATGGAAAAGAACAAAAATATTATTGAATCATGTCTATTGAATTGTAAAGAAGGTATCTGTTACATTCTCAAAAGGAATTTTTTTCAAGACAGAGTAATATGTTTAATTATATTTTCATGAAAAAATCTCTATATAAATATATATTTTCATCTGCTTGAATGAGTAATGAGAAAAACATGAAAAACGCAGACCAAAGGAAATAAGTTTGTTTTCTACATCTTGGCATACTTCTTTCCTAAATTTTATTTATATTGTTATTGATATTATACACCCCCCCAAAATCCCCTCTGTGTAAAGTTTTTACATGTACAATTTAGTAACACTGATTACATTCTTCATATTGTATATTCTCATCCTCTTTTTCTGAGTCACTCTTTCATTAACATAAACGGATTACCCCATAAAGTTTCCATCCAATCTTTCAAGTTGCTATTGTCAACTTGTTCCTATATAGGTAGTTCTTAAAACAACAGCATGGTCAATGTAGATCTCCTTCACTGCTGTTGTTAGCTGCCATAGAATCTAGTACGACACAAAGAGTCCCTATCTACAAACATATCTGAACCTTGCCCTCTCCTGCACCATCTTCATCATCTTTGATATGCTCGGGCCTGTTGCAACAGTCACTATATTAATTCATCTCGTTGGTGGCCTTCTTCCACTTCCCTGAACCCCTACCTTTCACAGCATCATGTCCTTTTCCTCCTGACAACATACCAAAAGTATAAGAGATGAAGTGTTACCAAACTTGCCTCTAAAAAGTACTCTGTTTGCACATCCTGGAAGAAAATTTTCTTGGTTCTTTTGGCAGTCCATGGGATAATTTAGTTCTCTTCTCTAACATCACAAGTCAAAGCCATCAATTCTTTGCTCTTCCTTAGTAATTGTCTAACTTTTAGATGTATAAGAAGTAATTGAAAAGAACACGGGTTGGATCAGGTTCATCTTTGTCTTTAAACTGACATCCTTGCTCTTTAGTACTTTGGAGAGGTCTTTAACACAAGACTTGCCCAACACGTCATGTCTTTTGATTTCTTGACTGCTATTATTATGGGTGTTGATTGTAGATTCAGGTAAAATGAAATCACTCATAGGATCAATATTTTCTTTATCTATTGTAATATTACCTACTGATCTAGTGGTGATAATTTTTGATTTCTTGATGTTGAGGTCTAATTCATCTAGAGATTAGTCTTTTATTTTCTGGTTGTATCATCTTCATAATACAAGTTGTTGGTAGGTTTACATCTAATCCTGATGCCACATTCTTCTTCCTCTTCAAGTAGTCTAACTTCTCAAATTGTTTGTTCGGCATATAGATTAAATAGGTATGTAGAAAGAATACAACACTGGCATACACCTTCCCTAATTTCAAATCATACAGTATTCCTATTTTATTGGTTTTGTTTGTTGTTGTTATATGCCATCGAGTCGCTTGTGACTCAAAGCAAC
>NW_006399781.1:19522003-19538939 GCF_000299155.1 Elephantulus edwardii
ACAAACCTGTTTGTTCTCCTAGCAGTCCACGGCAAATTCAACACTCTTCTCTAGCACCACAGCTCAGAGGCATCAATTCTCCTTCTATCATCCTTATTCACCGTCCAACTCTCCAATGCATAGCATGTAATTGCAAATACTATAGCCTGGATCAGGTGCACCTTAGTCTCCCGCCTGACGTCATTACTCTTCAGTACTCTTGAGAGGTCCCTCACAGGCGACTTTCCCAATGCAATTCGTCTCTTGATTTCCTGGCTGCTGCTACCAAGAGTGTTGACTGTGGCGCCAAGCAAACTAAAACTGTTAACTATCTCAATCTCTTCACATCCATATTGATGCTGCCAATTGGCCCAGTGGTGAGGATCTTTGTTTTCTTGATATTGAGCTTCAGTACATATTAAAGACTGCAGTCCCTGACTTTCTGCAGCAAGCACTTCAGGTTCTCCTCAGTTTCAGCAAGTAGGGCTGTGTCATCTGCATAACGCAGGTTGTTGATGATTCTTCCACCAATCTTGATGCCACATTCGTCCTCGTACAGCCCAGCATCTCAGATGATCTGTTCTGCAGACAGATTGAAAAGGTATGGAGACAAAATATGTCCCTGATGGGCACCTTTCTTGATTGTGAACCATCCAGTGTCTCCCTGCTCTGTTCTGACTACTGCTTCTTGGTCCAAGTATAGGTTTCACATTAGCACAATCAAATGTTCTGGGATTCCCATTCTTCTCAGAGTCAGTCATAGCTTGTTGTGATTCACACAGTCAAATACCTTTGCATAGTCAATGAAGCACAGATAGACACTCTTCTGGTATTCTTTGCTTTGTAACAAGATCCATCTAATATTAGCTATAATATCCCTAGTACCACAACCGCTTCTAAATCCAGCCTGCATATCTGGCAGTTCTCTGTTGACATGTTGTTCCAAACGTTTTCTGATAATTTTCAACAGCTTATTGGTCTAGGTATAGGTTTTACATTCTAGGATTCTCATTCTTCTCAATGTCAGCCATAATTTGCTATGATCCACACAATTTTAAGATTGCTCAGTATTTTGATTATTTCAGGGTTGGCTTGGTGTGTGTGTTTTTTTGTTTGTTTTTTAAGGTTTAAAGATTATCTTAGAGCAGTACTTTCAGAGGCCCATTCATAATCTATGGTTACAGGAAGTCCATGACAATGTGAAATTTTGTTCTACCTTCTCCCCTTTTGTTCAGGATTCTTTCATCAAAATGTTGGATAATGGGAGTAAAACTCAAAACCATAACGTTCTTAAGAGACAAACTGGGTATAAAGAGACTGCCAAACACAACCAGAAATGTACAATCTAAAGAGAATAAAATTGATGCATGGGACCTTCTAAAGATTAAATCCCTGTGCACATCAAAAGCTTTTTCCAACAGGGTGAAAACAAAACCTACAGACTGGGAACAAACATTTGGTAATTCTATCTCAGACAAGAGTCTTATAACAAAAGTTTACAGAATACTCTTGGGCCTCCACAAGAAAAAGACTGATAATCCAATAACAAAATGGGCAAAAGACATGGAAAGATGCTCACAGAGGAAGATATTCGAATGGCAAACAGACACATGAAGAAATGCTCCAAATCACTGGCAATAAGAGAGATGCAAATCAAAACTATAATGAGGTACCATCTTACTCCAGTAATAGTGGCAAAGTTTAATAGGGCAGCAAGTAATAGATATTGGAGAGGATGTGGCAAGAAAGGAACCCTTAAACATTGTCGGTGAGATTGTAAAATGGAGCAACCATTCTGGAAGGCAGTTTGGCGCCTCCTCAAAAAGCTGAACATAGAAATTCCATATGCCCCAGCTATTCCACTACTTAGAATATACCCTGAGAATATGAGAACTGAGGCACAAACTGAGATTTGTACACCAATGTTCATAGCAGCATTATTCACCATCACAAGAATATGGAAACAACCCAAATGTTCAACCACAAACGAATGGATTGAGAAATTATGGTACATTCACATAATGGGATACTCTGCAGCACACAGGAGTAATAACTTTGTAAATTATTACCTAATTTGGGAGGGATTGGAGGGTATTATCCTGAATGAACTAACTCAGTAAGAACAATGTGGTATAAAATAGTTAGTGTAGGATCCAGGAGGGGTGGGAGAGGCTGGAAGCAGAGGGATGTGGATGTGCAAGGGGAAGGGGGGGGATTAAGCATTGGGCTGTATAATTTGATGGGTTGGGGGCTGAGGGAAATTGAAAGAATTTGTTCAATTTGTATTTGAATTTTGTAAATTAGTATATATATGGATGGATAGATAGATGATAGATAGATAGATAGATAGATAGATAGATAGATAGATAGATAGATAGATAGACAGATAATGTTTGGTAATGGCAGCCAGGTACCAAGCAGTTTGTCTGGTCTCATAAAGGATGCATTTTTTTCGTGGGGTTGATGAGCTATAGATCCAATTTCCTATTCTAGACTCTTTCCTGTGTTGCTTTAAGTGAATAGACACCAATTACTGTACCTTGAATAAATGCTTGAAAGTTTTTAAGACTCCAAGCACTAACAAAAGAACTAGGAGGTAGACAGGAGGTAGACCAGAAGCACTAAAAATGTTATGTATAATAGTACTTTTTCAATTGTTATAATTTCAATGTATTTTATGTTTAAAAAGTCAATAAAGAAAATTAGATGAAAATAAAAATAAAACGTTCCCTATTATTTTTCTCTGTGTTTGAAGATGAGAGAAGCAAGGTAACAGAATATTTATCATATAATCCACTGTTGCTAATAAAAAGTATACATTCATGTATATGCATCAAAATATATTTTATAGTACTATTTGAATTTTTTGCCATGGATATGTTATTCTTTTTTTTATACAAAATACTTAGTTATCTTTATAAATATATTATAATAAAAATGTTTATAATGCATTTAGTAAAAGAGCAATATATCAAATTGCTTGGATATTAAATTTTCAGTAGTAAAGGGCCAGTATGGGAAAACGAACAGACAAAAGACTATGCTTTTGGGGAAAAAGCCAAAATGTCAAACAAATCTGTTGCTATCATTCTGACTCATAGTAACACTATTGGGCAGGTTTGATCCACTTCATAGGCTTCCAAGGCTGAAATCTGTATGGAAGCTGACTACCATAGTTCTCTCAAAGAGCAACTCATAGATTCAAACAGTCAGTCTTTTGGTTGGCAGCCAAGCACTTCCTAATTGTGCTACTAGGACTCCTATTATTATTATTATTATTAGTAGTAGTAGTAGTAGTAGTAGTAGCCTTAAAAACATAGTCCTGTGGGCATGACTGTATCTCTGATGCTTCAAGATTGAGAGATATTTTGCCTGATTGTTAGCTGTTGTTGTTATTCCTGTTGTTATTGTTGTTGTTATGATGTGCTATTGAGTTGCCTATGACTCATAGTGACCCTATGTGCAACATCTGTGAACCCTACCCTATCCTGAGCCAACCTTACCATCTCTGACACACCTACTACCCCCATTACTCCAATCACTGAGTCAATCCATCTCATTGAGGGTCTTCCTCTCCTGTGCTGTCCCCTCTACCCTTCGAAGCATAATGTCCCTCTGCAAGGACCGATCCCTCCTTGCAATATATCCAATGTATGTCAGAGGGAGCTTCAGAATCCTTGCCTACAAGGAGCAGTTTGGTTTCAACCTCTCCAGGACAAACTTGTTTGTTCTCTTAACCATCCATGGAGCATTCAATATTCTTCTTCAGCATCCTTAGTGATTGTCCAGCTTATGTTAAGACCACAGAATCTACTGGGCTTCATTCTGAGGTCATGGAAGAAGTCCTTTGCCTATAAGAACACAGGGGATATCAAAAGAAATTATTCCTGTAGCGTGGGGTAAGGGGGAAAGTCTATATAATTAATGGCTGGGATTTTTCTCTAAGTACAAAGGTACAGCAATTTCTGACTGCATTAGCTGATAGAAATCCCTATTTCCTCCTCTTTGGCTTTGGTTGGAGGTGCATAAATTTGAATGATAGTGTTATTAACAGGTCTTCCTTGTATGTGTATGGATATCCTGTCACTCACAATATTGTATTTCAAGATAGATCTAGAAATGGCCATTTTAGTTATAAAAGGGACCCTGTTTTTTTCTCCTCACCTTTTCATCTCCAGCATAATAGATCATATGATTGTGGGATTCAAAATGTCCCATTACAATCCAACTCATTTTGCTAATACCTAATATGTAAATATTTATGCATTCCATTTCTTTCTTTACAATATCCCGTTTTCCTACATTCATGCTTCTCACATTCCACGTACCAATTGTTCATTTCTTCTTACAACTGTTTCTCCTCCTTTGTGTTTCCAAATTTGAGGGCTCAACTTCAGTTGCCCTATCTGTTCTCTGCTGCATATAGGGTTTTCAAAGGCCAGTTATGTTTCAGAAGTGGATGGCCAATTCTTTTTCTTAGTCTATCTTAACTTGGATATTCACTGTTAGAAGAATATCTGAGAGAAAAGCGTTTTACCTACCAGATGAAAGACACTCCCTTACAGAAATAACCAGCACATTCACTGTCCACCCACCCCAAGCACGTGTGACTTGTCTCTACCCTTTCCCTGCTACATCTCATTTCCATAATCCATCTCTAGTTTAGGAGGATGTAAAATTATCCAGAAAAGAATCGAACAGTACATTGACAGAGAATTACCAGAAATATAAGCTGAGTTTAGAAGAGGTCTTGTGGCACTAGGAACATTATTGTCAATGTCAGATGGATCTTGGCAGAAATCAGAGAGTACCAGAAGAATGACTATGTAAAGGTACTTGACTGTGTGGATCACAATAAATTGTGGCTAACATTGAGGAAAATGGGAATCTCAGAACACATGATCGTACTTATACAAAACCTATACTTGGACGAAGAATCAGTCCTCAGAACAGAGCAAGGAGGCAATGCATGGTTCAAAATCAGGAAAGGAGTGCATCTGGGACACCGTATCTTTTCAAACTGTATGCAGAACAAATCATTCAAAAGGCAGGGCTTTATGTTGAGGAGTGTGGTATCAAGATTGGATGAAGACTTGTAAACAACCTATGACATGCAGATGACACAACCTTACTTGCTGAAACTGAAGAAGACCTGAAGCACTTCCTTCAAAAGGTCAAGGACTGTAGTCTTAAACATAGATTGAAGCTCGATATCAAAAAGACAAAGATTCTCATCAGTGGGCCAATTGGCAGTGCCATAATAGATAGAGAAGAGATTGAGGTTGTTAGCAATTACAGTTTGCTCGGCTCCACAATCAACACTCTTAACATCAGCAGTCCTGAAATCAAAAGACAAATTGCATTGGAGCCTGTCATGGACCTCTCCAGAGTACTGAAGTGCATTAATGTCAGTCTAGATACAAAGGTGCACATAATCTAGGGTCATGGTCTTCTCTATTACTTATTATGCTTCAGAGAGCTGGACAATGACTGAGGATGACAGAACAAGAATAGATGCTTTCGAGTTGTGGTGCTGGAGAAGAGTCTTAACATACCATGGTCTGCCAAGGGAACAAATAGATCTGGCTTGGAGAGGGTGAAACCAAGTTTCTCCTTGGAGGCTAGGATTTTGAAGCTCCACCTCACTTACTTCGAGCACGTGACTAGAAGAGATTGGTCCTTGGAGAAGGATATCATGCTCAGATGGGTGGATGGACAGAGCAGGAGAGGAAGACCCTGAATAAGATGGATTAATACAGTAATTGGGGCAATGGGGGTTGGTGTGCCAGAATTAGTGAGACTGGCTCAGGACTGGGAAGGGTTCAGAGCTGCCGTACATAGGGTCACTATGCATCGTAGGCAACTCAATGAACAATAACATACTAAGACAGGTTTGGAAGTAGGAGTGGCATCCACTTCCTAAACAATATGCCTCTGGAAACTCTAGGAACTTTGATAAACATAGTTGTAGAAGGGCTTAAGGTCTTTTGTTCATAGAGTCGCTATGAGTCGTGCTCAACTTGAAAGCAATCAACAACAACAAATGTACAAAGAGTAAATTGTTAAAAATAAAAATAACTCCACCAGAATCACAAAAATTTTAAAACACAGTATTTTCAACTAGATTCCAATGTATGGCAATCCTGTGTGTTACAGAGTAGAATATCTCCATTAAATCATTGAAGTTGACAAGATTCTTGGTTGGATCCACAATCAACACCATTGACACCAGGAGTCAAGAAATCAAAATAAGTATTATATTGTGTAAATCTGCTGTCAAGGACCTCTCTAAGGTATTAAGAAGAAATTACATCAGTTTAAAGGCACAGGTGCATCTGATTTGAGCCATGGTCTTTTCAATTACTTATTATGCATCTGAAAGTTGGACTATGACTAGGAATGACAGAAGAATTGATGCCTTTAAGTTATGGTGTTGGAGAAGAGTATTGAATAAGCCGCTGTTCAAAGAATAAACAAATGTACCTTAGAGAAAGTACAGCCACAGTGCTCCTTGGAGACAAGGATGATGAAGCTTCACCCCACATACTTTGAGCAGGTTGATGGTCCAGTCCTTGGGAAAACACATCATGCTTGGAAAGCTGCAGGGTCAATAATCAAGAAGACCCTTAACACGATGGATTGACACAGAGACTACAGTAAAGTATGTCAGAGATGATAAGGGTGGCACAGCTTGATCCATTGTTCATAAGATCATTGTGGGTTATTTTGTTTTTTGTTGTTAGGTGCCATCGAGTCGAGTATGACTGATAGCTACACTATGAACAAAAGATCTAAACCTAGTCCTGTCCTGTGCCATCCTCACACTTCCTGGCACACAAGAGCTCATTGTAGGAGTCACTATGTCAATCCACCTGGTTGAAGGTCCTCCTTTCCTTTGCCAACCTTCCACCTTTCCTAACGTCATGTCTCTCTCCAAGTAATAGCACCTCCTAGCAATATATCCAAAGTATGTGAGGCAACGCCTCATCATTCTTACCTCCAAAGAGCACTCCAGCTGCACCTTCTCCAAGACATATCTATTCACTCTTTTTGTTGTCCATAGAATGCTCAGTGTTCCTTCTCCAATACCACAGCTCAAAGGTATTAATTCTTTTTCTGTCATCGTTATTAATGGTCCAGGTCTCGGATGCATAGCTAGTAATCAGAAAGACCATGGCTTGAATCAGACGCACTTCGTCCTCAAACTAGCATTACTACTTCTCAAGAATTTGGAAAAGCCCCTAACTGCAGATTTCCCCATTGCAATGTGTCTCCTTATTTCCTGACTGCTGGTACCAAGGGTGTTAATTGTGGATCCAAGTAAGACGAAGCTGTTGACAGTTTCAATCTCCTCTCCATTCATCATGACACTGCGGTCCTCAGGCCTTCTATTGATCATTTTTAGAAAGAACATTGTTCCAAGTGGTGCAGCACTTGTCTGTTGCTGTGATACTGAAATCCTTGCTACTGCTGTGGCAAATTCCAAAAAGGTTTCCCATCATGGATCCCTCATGGAGCTCCCTGATTAAGACAGACTAGGAAGAGAGAAGGGCCATCGACTTCCTAAATAAAAGGGTTCTGAAAATCCTATGAACACTAAACAAAGAGGATAGTTATAGTAGAGTAGTGGTAGAGCCCAGATTGGAAGTTAGTTGAAATGAGGAAAATCGGTAACAAACATCATTTAACAAATGGTACATGGAATGATCATAGCTTGAATGTTAGAAACCTGTATATTGTAAAAAATTAAATGGAATGCATGAATATTGACATACTAGACATTAGTGAGGTGTGATGGACAGCTATGGCCATTTTGAATCTTATAATCATATGATATACTATTCAGGGAATGAAAAACAGAAGGAGGATGGTGTTGCATTCATAGTCAAAAAGTCAATTTCACATTTTATCCTGAAATACAATGTTGTGAGTGATAGGATAATATTCATACACATACAAGGAAGATTTGTTAATACGATGCTGAAGAGATTGAGATTGTTAGCAGCTTTAGTTTGCTTGGCTCCACAATCAACACACTTGGCATCAGCAGTCAGGAAATGAAAAGACGAATTGCATTGGGAAAGTCTGCTGTCAGAGACCTCTCCAAAGTACTGAAGAACAACAATGTCAGTCTAGAGACTAAGGTGCTCCTGATACAGGCCGTGGTCTTTGCAATCACTTGTTATGCATCAGAAAGCTGAACAATGACTAGGGATAATAGGAGAACTGATGTCTTTGAATTGTGGTGCTGGAGAAGAGCGTTGAATATACCATGGACTGCTAAGAGAATGAACAGTATCATCCTGGAGAAGGTGAAACCAGGCTGCTCCTTGGAGGCAAGGATTTTGAAACTTGGTCTGACATACTTTGGACATGTTGCAAGGAGGGACTAATCCATGGAGAGGAACATCATGCTTGGGAGGGTGGAGGGACAACACAGGAGAGGAAGACTCTCAATGAGATGGATTGATTCAGGGACTCGGTGATAGAGATAGGTATATCAGAGATAATATTAGCACAAGATAGATCAGGGTTTAGGGCTGTTGTACATAGGGTCGCTATGAATTTCAGGTGACTTGACAGCACATAAAAACAACATACGCTCCTACATCTAGTACCAAAGAGTAAGAAATTGAGAACTTCTACCAAATTTTGTACTCTAAAATTGACTGAACATGCAATCAGGATGTGTTAATGATAATTGGTGATTGGAATGCAAAAGTAGGAAACAGTGAAGAAGGAACTATATAGTTGGAAAAATATGAGCTTGTTGATAGAAAGGACATTGGAAATAGAATGAGTGAATTTTGTATTTACAATGATTTATTCATTGCAAACACTTCTCCTAAAAGACGCAAAAGATTACTTTACATGTGGATTTCATCTAATGGGCTACATAGGAATCAGATTGACTGCATTTATGTAAGAAATCGTTGGAGATGCTCAATATCAGCAGTCAAAACTAGGCCAGGGGCAGACTGTAGGTCAGATCATCAATTATTCATATACAAGTTCAAATTGAGGCCAAAGAAAAATAAAATAAGTCCACAGGAACCAAGATATGATCTTGAATCAATTCCATTGGAATTTCATGATCATCTTAAGAACAGATTTGAGACATTGAACCCCAATGATAGAAGATCAGATGGCTGTGAATTATAGTCAACTCAAAAGCAACTAACAACTGTGCACATTTGTCATTATGATTTATAGTATTCTTAAATCACATTTGTTTTAAATTACATTAATACTTGATTTATAGCCACAATCCTAGTAATTATTGCAATTAATTACTGTTGTCAGTGTCCATTTCTAGCAGTCTCATAAGCCCCATAAGGTTTCCTAGGCTGTCATAGTTCTAGAAGTAGTTTGCCAGGTCTTTCTTCCACAGAACTGTAGCAGCAAAGCATTTAGCTGTCAAACAAATTCTGGAGCACCTAACCCAAATGTGGTACCTCTCTGGCAGTTCAAATCCACAAGCAGTCTTCATCCATGCAATATACAGCCTCTGAAAACCTGCTGGTGGGTCAGCTTTGAAACAGTTCCACTTGGAGAGCAGTAAGATAAATTGAATTGAAACTACGATATCATTAGATATTTTGTTAACTTTAGATCTGATTCTTTTTTAGAACTACCAGGTAAATATTATAAATTGTGTAATAAGAGGAAATGAGGTTTCGCAAAATTAAGTCCCCACCTAGTAAGTGGAAAAAGCAGGATTCAAATGCAAATTGTCTAATTTAAAGTCCAAGTTGTATCTACCATACTTAGTTACTCCTACTAATCTAAGATATTCATGCCATGCACCAAGATTTCCTTGGGTTTTACTGTGAATAAACAAAGGAGAAGACAGTTTTGGTGTCCTTGCTTAAGAAATTTCTAAGAAAGGCTGGAACCTGAATGCCAGCCTTCTTTATCTGTACTCCATATCTGTTCACCCAAATGGCTTTTCAATCACTTATTATGCACCTGAGAGCTGGATAATAAATAAGGATGAGAAAGAAAGGAAGACCTTCAACCAGATGTATTCACACAGTGACTGCAGCAATTGGCTCAAGTATGTCAGAGATTGTAATGATGGCACAGGATAGGATAGGGTTCAGATCTGTTTTTCATAGGGTCACTCACTATGAGTCATACTCAACTTGACAGCACCTAACAACAATTGGCTAATTATGTTAAGCACAAGTTAAGTTCCTGCTCGTCAAAGGTGAAAAAGTCAGATACAGTATGTTTTGTTTTTAAAAATCTTTATGTGTTTTATTAAAGGTAATAAATGCTCCTCTTTAAAAATTCAGTCTGTGAATCTATCAAGCTATGTACATACAAAATCTCACTATTTAGAGATAGCTATCAATCTTGATTTTTATGCAAATACAAACCTACTTTTCACTTGACAGTGAACTGTAAATATCTTAACATAACAGTCCATACAGTACTCCTTCAATTTTTTTAACAGCTACATAGTGTCCCATTGGTGGTTGAGCCATATTCTGTTTCATAAATTTCTTACTGATGCATTTCTGCATAAAACTAGGTAATATCTACATTCTACCAATGTCACTTCTCACATACTAGTAATTAAATACGTTCCACTTTTATTCATCAGGAAATATTTCTTTTATCAGTTTCAAAATCACAGACACCTCTGTGGCTTCTACTTCCTGTTGCACAGGTAGGATGAAAAACCAAGGCCAAAGTGGTATTGCTGGAAAATGTCAGTCTCTTAAAAACAAGAGTCATGGGTTTAAAACAGAGTGTATTTCAAATGAGAAACAAAGCCTGAACTTTTGAACTTCGGTAAGCCTTTCTCAAATATGTACCCCCATGCAGCCCTTAGTTTAAAACGCTTGGGATCCCATGGAGAAGTTATCCTGTAGGACAGCTAATAGAAACAAGAAACATTGTTAATGCAAAACATTTTACACCAAGCCTTGACGTTTTCCCTAACAGATTCCAAAAGCTTTTGTACTAATTCAATCACTAAAGATGACTAACCAGGTCTGAGCCACTCATTATATTTCAGGATATGATCTGTGTGCGTCTTGCATCCATCACACCACATGTTGTTTCGTTCATGCTGTGAACCTAAGTAGGTCAAAGAGATATTATACAAATGATATGCCATTTGCTTCTCCTGGTATAAATATATGGGAAAATGGCAATAACTTTTTGTCAAAATGACAAAATAAAAATGATAAAAAATTAATATATATAAGTGTTTTCCATATAGTTTATACACACCATACATTTACTTATTTGAAATTGATAAATCCTCATTGACCAATGAATACTCTCTATCCAAGTAATATCCCATACCACCATGCCCTCCACAAGCATCCTTGTCACTCTCAGATCTATCTCATGGATATTCTGCTTTTCAGAATTCTTAAACTTGCTAACTAATTTTCAATTTTATTGTAGACTAGTATCAGATCAGCTATAAGAAATGGGAGATCAACAATATCCCAAATGGTTGATCAACTTTATATCTCCACGATTTCAAACATCAACAGTACTCCTTTGCTCAATCCCCCCACTCTCCTACGTCCTTTGGGTTTGGTGGTTCACTGAAAGGTCCCACAGAGACTCAGAATCATCAGGAAAATGACTCACATGACTGCAGGTGAAGCAGGCCAGTGTTATAGAGACTGGGAACATTGTAGATTGGCATTTGTGATGTACTAGAAAGTTGTTGTTGTTAAGTGCCATCGAGTCATAGACAACTCATAGCAACGCTATGAACAAAAGACCTGAACATTTGTGTAATTTTTGTCATATCTCCAAGTTCATAGATTTTTCAGAGACAAGGTATTTCATTTTGGAAGTGGATGACACACCTGCTCCCAAGCCTGTTTTAATTTGTGAGCTCCATCAAATACTGTTCATCATGGGTAACCACTTTTGCATTTGACACATCAGTGTCACAGTGTTCAGCATCACAACAACCACAAGTTACCTCTGTGAAGCAAATGGACAAACCAGTGCTATACCACTTAGAAGAATGTTTTACCAAAAAACAATTTAAACCAGCCCTGAGGGCCACAGATTAAAATCACCCACCTTGGGCTTAGTAGCATAACTTTCTACCCATTAGGTCAAAAGAGCTCTCTCTATGACTCACAGCAATTCTATGAACAACAACAGATCTAACCCTTGCCCAATCCTATGCCATCCCCACAATCCAAGACATGCTCAAGCCCATTGCTACAGTCACCATATCATCAGGTCCCAAAAAGAAAACCAACATTGAGTTCTCATGGGCTGATATAAATAAGCCTTTCATAGGTGGACTTTGTATCTCCTTAAAATAATAAATAGTTCATTGCAAAACAAAGTTAATCAATGACCATGAAAGACATTTTGAACAATAAACCTTTGATATCACACACTATTCCCTGGCTTTTTTAGCCATTAACCTTTATATCTGAAGAATTAACTTTCCCCTTACCATCATAAGAAGAACTATATTCATGAAAGCTTGCAAGCCAGCAACTTCATGCCTCAACCCTTAATAGTCCACATTTTAGATAGTCAATTTTTGGCTTACCCATCCTTATGAAACCAGTAAGAGAGCTCTGGTGGCCTAGTATTAAGAAGTTGTGCAGCAAGCTTCTCTGTGGGAGAAAGATGGGTAATCTCCTCCCTTGCAATTAATTGCCTCTGAAAACCCACTGGAGGGCCAGCTATGGGTCAGTTCCAACTCTGTGATGCACAATAACAACCAAAATGACACCAAACCATTAAGAAGCTCTGAAATCCACCAATGAAACCCAAATAAGTTTGTCTATTCCTGTGAGGACTCATTTGTAACTATTTGCTGCTATTGGTACCATTGGTAAAATGTAGTCGACTTGCCAACTATGTGCAGGGCCTTCCCCTGTGGCAATCTGTCTATTAGCCATCTGCAATCTTGTTCTCTCTTGTTGACAAGCAGAGCAATCATCATTTGTGGCCTCAGAGAGAGAAAGAGGAATAGGTCTAGTTTTAGGCCATCTCTGCATTGCTACAGCACCCTTATATCCATTAATTTCATAGACCCAATTGGCCACCTCAAGAGAGTGTACCAACATGTCCACCTGCTAATTCTAATCACCCTGTGATCATGGCTGAGGGTTCTTTTGATAGGCACTGACATGTACGATTCTAATGCGCTCCCTAAATTCCCAGAATGCTTTCTGTAGCCCCTTGCCCCATGCTAGTGTTCCTTTAATAATAGTTTTCTTTCACCCATTTTTCTGACCGTAAGGCTAAACCATTTCCACTGTTGATGAATCAGTAAAAATCCAAACATACCAACTCTCCATTGTCGAATTCCTCAGTCATTGCTGCAAAGACAGCATGCAGTTCAGCTCATTGGTCTGATCTGTTCTTGCCTTCCTCCATCAGGGTCTTCCTTACTGGTTTTAATGTCGTAGCTGTCCACATAAAATGTTGTCCTCGTACCCTGGAACTGCCATCTACGAACCAAGAAGCCCTTTGCTGATCAGCAGGAAGTTTTCATAACACAACTGTCCATGCCTAGAGCTTCAGAAGCCTTGCCTTCAAGGAGCAGCCCAGTTTCACTCTCTCCAGGACAAACCTCTTTGCTTTCCTAGCAGTCCATAGTATATTCAATACTCTTCTCCAACACCACAGCTCAAAAGCACCAATTTTTCTTCTATCATCCTTGGTCATTGTACAGCTCTGTGATGCATAGCAAATAATTGCAAAGACCACGGCCTGGATCAGGTACACTTTAGTCTCCAGACTGACATCATTGTTTTCAGTACTCTGAAGAGGTCCCTGACAGCAGAGATTTTTCCAATACAATTCATCTTCTGACTTCATCTCTGTTGGTACCAAGAGTGTTGAATGTGTCCCTCCACCCTTCTAGAAACCAGTTACCACTAGGCCACCAGAACTCCTTCTCTCATTGGCGTTAATTTTCTGCACTAGGTCAGAAAATAATCTGTTATGTTTCACAGTGTTTCATTGGCTAAATCTTAAGAGTAGAACCCAATGCCTTTATGCCTTTCTTCCTAGTCTATCTTTGTCTGAAAGTTTCAATGAACCTTGATCATAGGTGACACTGTTCATATTAGATTACCAGACACGTAGTTTCTAGCCTTGAGGCAACAAAAAAGCCATGACAGTAGAACAAATTAACTGGGGGGCGGCGGGGGGGAGAGGGGAGAGAGAGAGTGTGTTCCTATCTACTTACCTCCTTACAAAAATAACTAAATCAAAATGCTGAGCTTATTCTGGAATTCAATATTGAATCATATTAGTGTTGTTAAATGCCATTGAGTCTAACTCATAATGAGCCTATATAGTACAACTAAACAAGGTACAGTCTGATATCATGCTCACGATCATGTTACTATATTTGAGCTCACTATGTGCATCCATCTCAATCAGAATCTCCTTTTTTACTTACCCTCAACTGTGGGAAACATAATGTCCTTCTCTAGAGGCTAGTTCTTCCTGGCAACAAAGTAAGTCAACATTCTGGCTATGCTTCTTCAAGACAAATTTGTTCGTTCTTCTGGAAGTTCACAGTATGCTCAATACTCTTCACCATCATAATTAAAGGCATCAGTTTTTCTTCAATGTTCCTTACTCACGGTTCAGCTTTCACATGTATATGAGACAATTGGAAATAACATAATTACAGTCAATGTATGTTAATCCTCAAAGTGGTAACTTTGCTTTTCTTCTAACACAGTAAAGAATCCTTTGCAGATTTGCTTAGTATAATACATAGTTTGATTTCTTGACTGTTGCTTCAATGGCTATTGATAATGAATTGAAATAAAATTAAAGTCTTCACAATTTTGATCTTTTCCTCATATTGCAGGATGTTGTTTGATGGTCTAATTGTAAGGATTTTTGTTTTCTTTTTTATCATGACATAATCCAAACTAAAGGCTCTCGTATTTCTGAATGTAAAGAGTTCTTTCTGTAGTCAATTGCCAATAAGTCAGATGGATTGCAACATTCAAAGCACTTTCTTACAGATCTGGAAGAGCAGTGAGATTCCTCTCAAAAACTGCTTCCCTGTCTGAGAGTGGTCATTAGGTTTCTATACGTGAGTTAAACTTTTGTTAAAGTTATAGGATTTCTACATTTTCAAAGAAGAGTTTACATAAAGTTACTAATAAACAGCTTGTGAAATTATTAGTTTATGACTGAGGAAAACAATCTTGAAAAGATAAATGCTAATCCAGGAAAGATGCACTTCCCTTCCTGGTAAGTTATACTTTACATATGACTAAAAAAAAAAACAGTTTCAAAAAGATAAATGCTAATCCAGAAAAGATTTCCATTTCCTCTCCTGATAAATAGGCAGTTTAATTTATATGACTAAAAAACAGAAAAAATATTTCTAAGGCAAGGAAACTAGTTATGCAGGCTACAGGTAACTGATACCAGTTTTATACCCCTGCTGATATGTTTGGATAATTCCAAATTTATTAACACTACCCCACCAATAGTATTTGAATTTCATTAGTGTTTCAAGTTTTCTATGATTTCAGCAAAGAAGTTTGTGTCATCTGCATATTAAGAAATATTAATAAATCCCTTCAATTCTTATGCAACTTTCTTCATGATGCAGTCTGGTTTCTCAAATTATTTACTCCGTTTACAGACTGCATAAATATGGTTAAAGAATAAAACCCAGAAGCATAGGTTTCCTGAGTTTAAGCCACACAATGTTTCTTTGTTATATTTGAACAAAAACCTCTTGGTCTACCACAAGTTCCACATGAACAGAGTTCCCATTCTTCAAGACAATTTCTATAAATTATGATAACATAGTCAAATACCTTTGTACAGTCAGTAAGCCACTTTTGTCCTCTTAGAAGGGAGGGTGTACGGAGCAGGAGAGGAAGACCCTGGATGAGATGGATTGACAAAGCTACTGGGGCAAAGGGGGAAGGTGTGTCAGAGACTGTGACAGCTCAAGATAAGAAAGGGTTCAGCACTATTGTTCATAAAGTTGCTATGAGTTGTAGTTGGCTCAAAAGCACAGAGCAACTTTAAGCCAAGATCTATCTATACTAGCAATGATATCCCTCATTCCACATTATTTTGTGAATCAACCTTAAATTTTGCAGTTTTCTATCAGTGTTTGACTGTAATTGGTTTTTCTTTCATTACATTCAGCAAAATTTTACTTAGATAGTATACTAATGGCTTTGTTTTATAATTTCCACATTTTTTGGATCACCTATTTTGCATATGAATCTGGCAATTGGTTAGCCAGGTAGCCGGAAGCTTATATCCTTTCTGTTAAGTATTCCTAATTTCTTGTCACAGATAAGAACACCCCTTTAGTGCTTCATCTGTTTGTTGAAACATTTTATTTGAAATCCTATCTACTCCTGGTTGTTGCTAGTTATTGTTGTTGTTAGAAGCTCTTGAGTCACTTCTAATTCATAATGACTCTATGTACTACAGGATGAAACACTACAGGAAGCAGTCCTTGGAGAAGGATACCATGTGCTTGGAAAGGTGGAGGGACAGAGCAGAAGAAGGAGACCATGGATGAGATGGTTTGACATGGTAGCTGGGTTAATGAGGGTAGGTAGAGACAGTGAGGTTATTACTGAATGCAAGGGGTTCTTTCCATAATTAATTGCCAATCAGACAGACGGATTGCAATATCCATAGCACTTTATTACAGATCTGGGAGGACAGCTAGATTATCTTTAAAAACTGCCTCCTTGTCTGGGATGATCATCAGGTTTTTACACTTGGGTTAGATAATGACTTACTTACATAACAATGTACATTTGTTGGTAAAATTACAGAATTTCTACATTTGAAAAGAATAGTTCATATATAAGTCCTAATAAACAGAAATCTATGTGTGCGTGTACCGTCAAATCAGATCTGACTGGTACAGGAGGAGATTTTTCCTCCTTCTCCAGCAGAGCATCTGGTGGATTTGAACCGTGCACCTCTGGGATTG
>NW_006399781.1:19541934-19542489 GCF_000299155.1 Elephantulus edwardii
CTGTGGTGCCAAGCAAACTAAAGTTGTGAACAATCTCAATCCTGATGCTGCCAATTGGTCCAGTGGTGACAATCTTTGTGTTCTTGACATTGAGCCTCAATCCATACTTGAGGCTGCAGTCCTTGACCCTCTTGCAGCAAGCGCTTCCGGTCCTCCTCAGTTCCAGAAAGCAGGGTTGTGTCATCCGCATAATGCAGGTTGTTGATGACTCTTCCACCAATCCTGATGCCACATTCCTCCTCATACAGCCCAGCGTCACAGATGATCTGTTCTGCACACATATTGAAAAGGTATGGAGACAGGACACATTCCTGGCGTACACCCTTCCCAATTTTGAACCATGCAGTGTTTCCTTGCTCTGTTCTAACCATTGCCTCTTGGTCCAAGTATAGGTTTCTCATTAGAACTATCAAGTGTTCTGGGATACCCATTCTTCTCAGAGTCAGTCACAGTTTGTTATAATCCATATGGTCAAATGCCTTTGCATAGTCAAATAAACACAGATATACATTCCTCTGGTATTCCCTGCTTTCAGCTAAGATCCATCTAACATCA
>NW_006399781.1:19542834-19549739 GCF_000299155.1 Elephantulus edwardii
TCATATGTTGTTTCATTAAATTCTTCTGTGTCTGCCAATTCCTTTTGATACATTTTGAAAAATTTCTGAATTTATTAATAAATAAATAAAAAATTCACCCCATCAGATAAATGTCTTTAAGAAAGTGCAACCATTGTGCTCCTTGGAGGCAAGGATGGCAAAGTTTCATCTCACATACTTTGGGCATGTTTTCAAGAGAGGCCCTTCCTTGGAAAGAGACATTATACTTGAAAAGGTGGAGGGGTCAGTGAAAGACAGGAAGATCCTCAAATGAGAAGAATTGATACAGTGTCTGTGGCAATAAGTTTAAGTGTGTCAGTGATAATAAAGATGATATAGGCTATGATAGGGTTTAGATTACTTGTTCATGAGGTTGCTATTAGTCGTATGTGACTTAACACACATAAATGTCACACACACATGCACGCAGATTCTTAATGGCTTATCTGCCTACCCAAGTCCACTCAGAAATAGAATGGGCCCTGTACGCCTATTTATACATAGCAGAATTCTGAAGCAACAGCTGATCAGTCAAAACTCAAAACCAAAATCCGCTATAATGAAGTCAATTCTGATTCATAACAATCCTGTAAGACAGAGTAGGTCTAATCTGAGAGTTTCCAAAGCCACACATTTTTATGGTAGAAGATTATCACATCTTTCTACCATGATGAGTTCAAACAGCCCACCTTTCAGTTATCACTAGATTACTTTAACCACCGTGCCACCAGGGTGCTTTGATCAACTAAAGGGAGCTATTTCCCCAGCTGCTCAGATAAGACTTGTGAGGTTCTTTTTACATTGCTTTGCCTTTCAAATGCAAGGGAAAACAGGATTTGACTAACCTAAAATCTGCAATCATGAAGCATGGAAACTAGTTTTCTAGTTCTAACTCACTCACTCACTCATTCATCTACTCACTCACTGGAGTCTACTCATAATTGAACCTCCAGAGGGTTTTGCAAGTCTGTAAAGCCCACTGGAGGAGATGACCCATCTTTTCCCTCAGAGTGTGTTAATGTCTTACTTAATCCTATTAGTCACATGTGAAAATGAGCAGAGCAGATAGTGGACAAGCTACCTACCAGCAGAATCTTACTTTTTAAAACAGCACCTTCTCTCTTCTTGATGATAATCCTTATACCTCACCCTTTCTACACATTCTGATGGGTTATCAGCATGGCTAGGACCAAAGGAAAACCTTCAGTACACTTTGGAAATAACCTCCAATACACTTTCTCCACTTGGAAAACTGATGTTTGTTTACAGATGATCTCACATTACACAATGCTCCTCTCTTTACCAAAATACTTTGCATTGAAGCATAGCTTAAATATAGATAGTCACATAAGCACTAATGTTCTGCCCAAGGGCCTTCCACAGTCTGCAGGAAGAATATTAATTATGCGTTCTATTTGTTTTCATAGCCTAAGGGGAAGCCCAGAAGCAGACACCACCAAATCTTTAATCTCTTTGCCATTTCCTGTCTGGGGGAGGGGGAACTAGAATCTGCCTCCATAGACTTTCTAATTCAGACAAAGCTGCTATAAACCAGTGAATAGTATGCAGGAATCTGAAACTTAATGGGGAGCTCTTCCCCCACCCCTAGCTTGTGAGGAGTGATATTTGTATAATATACATAAATGAAACAAAACCCAAGATTCTAAAATGAGTTTCTCTGTTCAAGCCCTGAGGAAATTTCTTCTTTCATTAGTGTTGCCGGCTGCCATCAAGCCAGCCCCTCTGACTCCTGCAGCTTCCACAGCAGAATTCAGTGCTTCTCAGAGCAGCACTATTCCCATGGTGGGTTTGGGGTCAGACCCTCGTGCTCTGTACGATTTCAGTGGCTGATTTTGGCTAGTAGAGTACAAGGCTGTTTTCCCTTCTCACGTGTTATTGTTGGTTGCTGCTGTGGAGTCCACCTCTGATGCCTGACGATCTTATTATGTCAGGTGGAGTAAAAAGTTGCCCAGTCCTGCATCATCTTTCTGATCACTGGAATGTTTGAGTCCATTGTTGAGGGTATTGTGTAAGTCCATCTCACCTCACTGAGGATTCCTTTCGTTGTCATATATTCTGTTCTTTTTGACCAAGTAAGTTAGCTGAAGTCTCACCATCTGCACTTCTAAGGAGCATTCTAATTGCATTTCTTCTAGGACAGGGTTTAGATCTATTGTTTCTAGGGTCACTGTGAGTCATACTCTAAAGATGGCACCTAATAACAAGGAACAAGCCTTGTTTGTTCATTTTTCTGACAGCCCATGGGATAGTAGTCACTTATTTTGAGTCTCAATTTAAATTCATAAGGGTTTGTTATAATGACATCATAATCATCATGTTCTCATTACCTTTACATAGAATCACATTGTTAATTTTCGTTTCTCAGGCAGTTTAACTATGGCCTATATTTTATACATTTGTTGAATTTGTGCTGTTTCAAGAACTAAAACCCTTGTATGAGAGAAATTATAATACAGTGAAATCTGTGAGAGTCAGAGTTGACTTGTTTTCCTGGGTCTTGTCATTTTCACATTTGGCAGGATGCAGTATTGTCACCTTTCTATCGCTATTGTGGAAAATATTTGTGTTCTTTTTTCTCTGACAAATTTCTACTGGGCACAGTGGTTTAGGAGTTGAGCTGCCAATCAAAAGGCAGGCAGCTTGAATCCACAAATTCTTCTCATGGGAGTAAGAAGGGTAATCTTCACTCATGCAATTTACAGCCTCCAAAAACCCACTGAGGATCAGCTGTGAGTGTGTTCCTATTTGATGGCACAAAATAACAATTACAAAGATTACCAAATGTCTTTAGTTACAGAATAGTGCATAAAGGTATATGTACTGAATAGTAAAAAAAAAAAAACAACCAAAAAAACTAAATGTATTTATCATTTCTTTTTATCATTTCCTGGGTGAGTGTGACTGTAAATTGAGGTTTTCTTTTTTTTTTAAAAAAAAAAAAAAAAGCTAAACACGCTGTGTTGCCAAACCTAGAAGTGCCTATATTTAGACTTCAAGAAAAAATGCTCATTTTCTAGCAAATTTGGAAACCATTTCATAAACCAATTTTCAGACAAGAGGAAGGATTTTCCGATTATTCTTTGGCAGGCAGTAATCTTGGACAGGATAAGCCTTACAAGTACTTTATTGGCCTAGCTTTCAAAAACACACTCAGCATGAATCGTTTTCACTACCAAGGTTCTTTTAAAAGAACATAATAATATGTTTAATGCATTAAGGAACAATAAAGATTATACAAACTAGTCAATCAAAAAGTACAAATGGACCTTGCTAAATGGTAGTGGTAGTAGCCGAGATGTTCAATGAACATAATTGATCCTGCACAGATTGCAGGCATGGAAGCAGTCAGCTCTGCTCAGATTGCACTGAGCCTGAACATCAATGATTCCAGTTGACACAACATACTAGCCTGTGGGCGTCTCATGTTACATGTTGCTTAGCACCAGAGTCCTTGTGGCTGCTGAAATACAAACCATCAAGAATTAAAAAAAACAACACATAAATAAATCACATTTTATACTACCCAGCATTAATTCATCTAGTACATATCCAATTATCATTTGTGGTCTAGCTACCCCACAAGGGCAGAAATAGGGTAAAGACAGAAAGGCATTTGCCTTGGGCATAAAATTAAACCAGGTCCCCAAATTCAATAATAAAAATAAATAAAATTTTAATGCATATTTTTTAAATAAAATGTAATATAAAAAGAAAAATCTATGATGACAAATATCAGAATTTTAAGTACCAGGAATCCTAGCTGGTCCTTGTACCATTTAACTACAATCATTTTATTGTAATCTTGGCCATGGCGCCAATAAAATGTATTCATAAAAACAAGCAGCTGGCCTGTGGGCTGTGGTTTGCCAATTTGATTATAAAAAAAATAAAACCACAAAAAAAACCCCAAAACAACAAAAAAAATCTTGCATTAAAATATTATTTACCTTGATTACTGAGTTTTTTAAAGTCCTCTTAAATTTAGAATCCTAGATCAGACCCTATTCATTCACTAAACAAAGAATCTGTAAGTATGGAGAAGTTATTTAGCTTTGGTACTAAGAAAAAAAAAAGGCACTCATTGCTTGGTTTTTAACAATGAAAAATAATTGATTCACAGGGGAAATACTTGAATTTTTATTAAATCATTTATCTATATTTTATCATTAAATTTATTAGTACTTTAAAATCATTTGCTCCTTATGGAAATCTATACCAAAAACCAGAAATATAACTGTCATTTTAAGTAAAGTTTTTCTACTTCTAGGATATTATACTAGAGTAGGAAGTGAGATGTCTTCCACATAATTTTTATGTTTCATTCCCACCAACAGTGAATAAGAGTTCCAGTTTTTCCACAACCTCACCAGCATTTGTTGCTTGCTGTTCTGTTAAATTTTTGCAATTCTGACTGGGGTCAGATGATATCTCATAGTTGTTTTCAGAGCTCCCTTTTTAAGAGAAATACAGTCTATTCTTTACGGTCTCAGCAGTGTGCCGGAAGCAGCTTGTACATACTCACAAGAATCAATTATTAACCCAATAATAGTTTGTAATTGGTCATGGAAGGAAAATTTGCACCATTAGTATCTGCACACACAAGTCAGGGCTTTTTTTCTTCCTTTCCCTTTTTGTTTTGAGAGTTGGCTCTTAAGCACAGTCTCAGTGCTTCCAAAAGCCATATTGCTTATCCTTTTGTTTTTAATGGGTTCAATGAGAACAAGGGGAAAGGGTCTAATTGTAACACGACCTTTTTTAGCTTTCTGAATTCATTGGACACACGTAAGAAACAAACAACTGCAGTATGTCAATATTGAAGGTACATAAAGCTTCTGGAAATCATTATTCCTCCAAAATGCAGTAATGCATCAGATCATCTGAGAAAATCAATTTGTCTTTCAAATGGCAATAGAAAAGGTAGCTGGGCAACATCCAGAGTAGATTTCCAAAAGCACACAGTTAAGTATTCTATAAATATGATGAAAAATATTCTCCCATCAACTTTCAGAGAGTTACAACTAAGTGATTCATACTAAGTGTATGAGCTATAAGAATGAAAAAAATGAACCACCAACCAAGCTGATACATGCACATCCACGTTTATTGTGGCTTTGTTCACAATAGCAAGGAACCAGAAACAACCCAAGTGTCCATCAACAAATGAATGGATAGAGAAGCTCTGGTATATTCACACAATGAAATACTATGCAGCACTGAAAAACAAGAAACTCATGATATTCTACGCTAAGTGGATGACCCTGGAGGACATTATGCTGAGTGAAATATATCAATCACAAAAGGACAAATATTGCATAGGACCACTATTGTAAAACAGAACTGACATTGGGGTTGAGGAAAGAGAATGAGGGGAGGAATGATGTATACTACCTTGCAACAGATGAGGGAGAGAACTGTTTAAAAGGGATATATGATTAAGTAGTATTGTCATGAGAGGAGTCGAGAGTGAGGGCTACACAGTGGAATGGACTTGGGTGGAGGAATTGAATAGCCATGAAAGAGGTTTTCTTTTACTCATCAAGGAGAAAAGTGAAATGGGGGGAGGGGTGGGAAGGGAGAAAAGTACAACTATGAATGACTGGAAAACCTTAGTCTCTGTAAACTTTCATTAAGATTAATTTTAAAAAGCTTAAAGTTTAAAAAAAATTGAAGGCATTACTTGGATTTTTACTTACTCTGTGGTGATTTAAAGAACAACTATTCCCTGGAAATCCTCATCATCTATAAGGTACCAGTAGAAGGGCAATTACCAGAGTTTAAATAGCATGGGAAGTAACTGAGGAAAAGACACTAGATAGGACAGAAAGAATTTTCCCTACAAGTTAAAAATAACTATGGAATAGCTGTATATAAAAAAGCAACAACAAAACAACTCAATGTGATTGATTCCGTTCCTACTGTCAGACAATCTCCATCGGGTTTCTGAGGAAGTTAACTTAATTTCTCTTAGCAGCTGGTGTCACAACAACTGGCACAGTGGATTAGGAGTAAAGCAAACTGAAAGGCCAGTGTTCAGATCTATCAACTTGGCTTCCGAAGATCTTTGTTCGGTGTCATAGAGTCAAAGATGACTTATAGCAACTCTGTGAACAACAGACCTGAATCCTGCCCTGTCCTGTGCCATTCTCATCATCTCTGACAAACTTGAGCCCATTGCTACAGTCACTGGGTCAAGCCATCTTGCTGTAAACCCTATGGGACAGTTCTACCTTATTCTGGAGGGTTGCTATGAGTTGGAATCCCCTGTTGTTGTTATGTGCTGTCAAGTCACCTGTGACTATGTACAATAGCCATATACCCTGCTTTATCCTGTGCCAATCTTATTGTCTCTGAAACACCTACCCCCCATTACCCTAGTCACTGGATTAATTCATCTCATTGAGGGTCTTCCTCTCTTGTGCCATCCCTCCACCCTCCCAAGCATGACATCCCTCTCCAAAGGCTGGTCCCACCTTGCAACATGTCCAAAGTATGTCAGATGGAGCTTCAGAATCCTTGCCTCCAAGGAGCAGCCTGATCTTATCCTCTTAGGATGACCCTATTTGTTCTGCTAGCAGAAAATGGTATATTTAATACTCTTCTCCAGCACCACAGCTCAAAGGCATCAATTCTCCATCTATTATCCCTAGTCTTTGTCCAGCTTTCTGATGTATAGCAATTAATTACAAAGACCATGGCCTGATCATATGCACTTTAGTCTCCAGACTGACATCATTGCTCCTCAGTTACTTTGGAGAGGTCTCTGACAGCAGGTTTTTCCAATGCAATTTATCTTTTAATTCACTGGCTGCTGGTACCAAGTGTGTTGATTGTGAAGCCAAGCAAACTAAAGCTGTTCAAAATCTCAATCTCTTCACCATTTATCA
>NW_006399781.1:19552964-19555242 GCF_000299155.1 Elephantulus edwardii
CCAGCCTACACTTCTGGAAGTTCTCTGTTGATGAGTTGTTCTAGTAGATTTTGGATAATTTTTAGCAGAATCTTGCTTGCATGTGATATTAAAGATACTGTTCAAAAATTTCTGCAATCTGTCAGGTCACCTTTCTTTAGAATGGGAGCAAATATTGATCTCTTCCAGTCAGTTGGCCAGGTAGTTGTCCTCCAGATTTCTTGGCACAACTTGGTGAGCACGTCCAGGGCAACTTCTGTTGAATCCACTAGACAGTTGTTATTTGGATGCTGTTGAGTCCACTGTGATTCATAGTCACTCTAAGAATAAAAGATCTGGAAAGTTCATTCATGTCACAGTATGTATCAGAACTGCATTCTCTGTTACAGCTGCATAATATTTCATTTACTATATAACCAAATTTTTTGTTTATTCAGTCATCTATTGATAAATAAATACTTGAGTTGCTTCCGCCTTTTGACTGTTACCAGTATTTAGTGATTATATATATTTGAGTCTTTTTAGTAGAATCCTGGGTCAGGGGTAATTTTTCTTGTAGCTTTTTCAGAAACAGTTAAACTAATACAGTAGCTGTACTATTTTACATTCTCATTAAAAAAATACAAGCATTCCAATTTCTCTAGATTCTCATCAGTTCCTTTTCTTCTCTCCCTACCCCCCGAGTTTGTTAGATCCTAACGAATGGGGAATACTCTCTAATTGCTGTGTTGATTTGTATTTTGCTAGTGATAGAGCAGGGTATAGGGCTGTTGTCCATAGGGTCACTATGAGTTGCAAGCAACTCGATGGCACATAACAACAACAACAGTGATTATTTAATTGTACTTGGATCCACAATCCAAGACGCTGGGCTATACAAGGAGTAATGTGGCATCAGGATTGGTGGAACAATCATCAACAACCTGCATTATGCGGCTGACACAACCCTGCTTGCTGAAACTGATTAGGACCTGAAGCACTTGCTGCAGAACGTCAAGGACTGCAGCCTCCTATATGGACTGAAGCTCAACATCAAGAAAACGAAGATTCTCACCACTGGGCCTGTTGGCAGCATCAGTATAGATGGTGAAGAGATTGAGATAGTTAACAGTTTTAGTTTACTTGGCTCCACAGTCAACATGCTTGGTACCAGCAGCCAGGAAATCAAGAGACTAATTGCATTGGGAAATTCAGCTGTGAGGGACCTCTCAAGAGTACTGAAAAGCAATGATGTCAGGCTGGAGACTAAGGTGCACCTGATCCAGGCTATAGCCTTTGCAATTATGTGCTATGCATCAGAGAGTTGGACAGTGAATACGGATGATAGAAAGAGAATTGATGCCTTTGAGCTGTGGTGTTGGAGAAGAGTGTTGAATATACCACGGATTGCTAGGAGAACAAACAGGTTTCTTGAGAGGGTGAAGCCAGAATGCTCCTATTCTGAAGTTTAATCTGACATAATTTGGGCATGTTGCAAGGAGGGACTGGTCCTTGGAGAGGGATATCATGTTTGGGAGAGTGGAGAGATGGTGCAGGAGAGGAAGACCCTCGAGATGTATCGATTCTGTGAATGGAGTGGTGGGAATGAATGTGTTTGAAACGGTGAGGTTGGGCGTTTAGGGCTCTTGTCGATGGCACATAACAACAACTAGCAGCCAGGAGATTAGGAGATGTATTCCACATCTCCTGTGGGAAAAATCTGTAGTCAGGGAATTCTCCAAATTAATGAGGACTAGTGATGTTAGTTTGCAGACTAAGGTGTACCTGAGTCAGACTATGGTTTCTTTAATCTCTTGTTGTGCATCTGAGAACTGGACAATAAATAAAAACTACAGAAGCAAAATTGATGTCTTTGAATTGTAGTGCTGAAAAAGAATACTGAATATCCCATAGACTGCCAAAAGAACAAAAAGATATGTCTTGGAGAAAGTACAGCCAGACTGCTCCTTACAGACAAGAAAGGCAAAAGCTTCATCTCACATACTTGGGCATGTTGCTATTGTTGTTATTGTCAGGTGCTGTTGAGTCCATTAAAACCAATTGTGATGCTATGAGCAAAGTACCTGAACCCTGTCCTAGCCTGTGCCATCCTCACACTTCCTGATACATTAAAGGCCACTGTGGCAGTCATCAAGTCAATCCACCTGGCCACTTCTTCACTGACCCTCTGTCTTTCCAAGCATCATGTCTCCAAAGAATAGCCTCTCCTAACAATATAAATTAGAATAGAGTAGAATAGAATAGAGTAGAATAGAATAGAATAGAATAGAATAGAATAGAATAGAATAGAATAGAATAG
>NW_006399781.1:19556067-19559939 GCF_000299155.1 Elephantulus edwardii
AGGTCCTCTGTTTCAGTAAGCAAAATTGTATAATGCAGGGATGTCATGTTTCTCCTCATAAAATCCAGCCTCCCAGATGATCTGTTCTGCATATAGATTGAAAAGGGGTGGGAAAATGATACATCCCTAATGTACTCTCTTCTTCATTTTGACCCATGCAATGTGTTTGCTTGCTCTGTTCTGACAATTGCTTCCCTGTCTAAGTGTAGTTTTCATGAACACAATCAAATGTTCTGCGAGTCTCATTCTTCTCAATGTTAGCAGCAATGTATTGTGATCTATACAGTCAAATGTCTTTGCACAGTAAATGAAATACAAATGGACATTCCTCTGGTACTCTCTAGTTTCAGCCAAGATCCACCTGACATCAATCTGCAGTGTTTCCTAAACCATGAGTACAAGATGAATGAGCCTATTTTAAACTGATCATGTGAGCTGCAGCCCTGCGTGAATTTGATTCTATAAAGTGTAGTTAATGTTCAGTTCAAAATGTTTAATATAGAACCTTTCCCTAGATTATCAATTTTTTTGGTTTTGTTTTGGGATTTTTTTTTTAACTCTATGGTATCAAAACAGAAAAAGAAAAATACTTTTGAATCAATTGAGTTACTAATAATCTTTTGTATATCTAGTATATCTAAATTGGCATCTATCAAGCTATGTTATTTACCACTAAAAAACAAAAAATTTTTTCTGTAAGGATGAAAATGGTCTGTCTGATATTACCTAAAGTCTGTATGTCGTTTGATGGTTGGTATTTGGTGGTTAAGGATTTTTGTCTGGTTGTTATTACTATTGATTTTCATAATCTTTAACCTTTATTTCCTGTGCATCTGACATCTCATGCAAAGCATATCATTCGTATCCTAAAAATGCTTACATGAGTAAGGGCTATGTCAGTCTGCATCTCGATTCTGACAGATTCTAAGAATGAAGGACAGAAAGTAGTAATTCCTTCCAATGTTTGAAAGCTCATGCTCAGTTTGGAAGGATTTCTTTAGATTTCAATATTCTCTAGATTTTTTAAAGGTACAAACATCCAAGTTAATAGAAGTAATAATAGGAGGACAAGAAAAAAAAAACATCCTGAACAGATCACCTAGGAAGTATATAAATTGCTTAAAATTACAGATGTTCCTTGAAACCAAACATGTAATATTCAACAGGCTCAGAAATATCAAGAACCAATCAATTCACCTTTCCAACCTGCTTAGGACCCATCCTCAGGATCGATTTACAGCTAAACAATACACAGGCGTATGAAGTGGATGGAGAGGCCTGGTGGCAAAGCCAAAGAGTTGCGCCACTAACCTTCAGGCCGTGACTTTCTGGTGGTTCTGATCTATTCAGAGGAGGAAAGATGGACTATCTCCTGTGCGTTTACAACCCTGAAAATCCAACAGGTCAATTCCAACTCAATGATGATGAATAGAGAGAGAATAACAGAATGACACCAACCCTGAGAAACATACATCTCAGTATTTCAACTCCCCAAGACCAAAAGAACAGCATTTCCCCCAAAAGAAAGTTCAGAAAGTGGAAAGAGATAGGAAAGAAGGATCAATGGAAATTGGGAAGGACTTGGGATATTCAATACTCTTCATCAACATCATAATTCAAAACCACTAATTCTTTAGGCATCTTCACTCATTGTCTAACCTTTGAGTGCAGATGAACCAAATTAAAAGACCATGACTTGAATCAGGCATGCCTTAGTCTTTAAACTGACATTCTTTTTCTGCAGCATTTTGAAAAAGTCCATAACTGTAGATTTTTTTTTCAATGCAACACATCTTTTGACTTCTTGACTACAACATACATGTATGTTTGAGTACAAATTCAGCCAGGAAAATTCATTTCCCCTTAACTGTCTTTGAGCCAAGGATGAGAAAGGCAAGTTATTTCCCATTGTTTGAGGTGATAGCTACAGGCTGGGCCAGAACTTCTGAGTGCATTGACTGGATTCCCAGCGAGCTTCATAGAAGATGGAGTTGAATTCTATTATGCTCTTGCCACTTCCAATTAGTGCACAAGTTTTAGAGACTTCATATATGATAGGGTATTGTGGTTATCACAAGAGTCCAGAACTAAGGTTGCATAGTTGAGTGTACCAGGGGCAGTGGGGTGGGGGGGTGGGGGGGCGGGGGGATTGTATACCAAAGAATAATTTTTCTTTTACTTTTCAAAGAGAAGAGTGAACGGGGTGGGGGGGTGCTGGGCAGGGAGAAAAGTGCAACAATGAATGAATAGAAATCCAAAATCTCTGTAAATGTTCATTAATAAAATAAATTTTTTTTAAAAAATCTAGTCAAGGATATCTGACAACCACAACAAAACACCCCACACATGCATGCACAAAAAAGCTTCAGAATTCTCTCTTTGATTCAATTTATTAATTAGTGGAAAAACACATCCCACTGTTACGAGCAGCAATGTTTTTTCTTTGAAAGTCTTAGCCAGGACTCACTCCAGGTATCTGTTTGAATTTTTATGAAAGCTTTTGTTTTTTTCTCTTACTTCAGAAGCCCACATTGTGTTGCCTAACCTGGTTGGTAACAGAACTGTTGCACTTACAACCTAAAAGTTTTGTGTTTTTTTTAAGGAGAGAGCGGGCAGGGGAATGGAAGGAATAGGTAACAGGTGGTTGTTGTTGTTGGTTGCCTTCAAGTCGAGTAGAACTCATAGTGACCCTATGAACAAAAGGCCTGAGGTCACTCTGCAACTATCAACATTTATCAAAGTCCATAGGGTTTCCAGAGGCATGTTATTTCGGATGTGGATGCCACTCCTGCTTGTAGAGTAACCAATTATATTAATTCTTCTATTCTCCCTAGAATCTAATCCTATCCTCCCTATTCCCTAAACTGTGAACAGATTTTTGTAGGGTTTTTTTCCTTGTCTTTTTGCAATTTGTGGTACAATTTTATCTTTTTCCATTGTTATTTTCATTCATATACATTATATTTCACATACTCCTTCATTTATATTTTATTTTATCCTATTAGTCCCATACTTTGTGTCTTGTAAAGTTCCATTATTATCATCTTTTCCAATCCTCACTGGTTCTTAAAGTTCCTATGTGAACTTTGCCCACCTTTGCCATGTTTGTGCCTATTATTGGAGTCACTGTGTCAGTCTTTCTCCATGAGGATCTTCCTCTTTTTCATTAACCCTCTTTTGGAGATCATTAGAGGTCTGGGAGTTCTGGCAGCCTAGTGGTAAGAAGCTAAGGCATACAGTTCAAATCCACCAGCTGCTCCAATGGGCAGTCTCCTCCTATGCAATTTTAAGCTTGTGGAAACCCACTGAACGGTCAGCTATGAGTCAGTTCCAACTTGAAAGTACACAACAACTTCTTGACAGACACAATGTCTGTCAGGCTTAAAAATCAAAATGGAGGTTGAGGCTTAACTCAGAAATCCCTATGTCAGGACATTTTCCAAAACCAAAACTCAGAAAATCCTACATTGGGACATTTTCTAAAACCAGACCTCAGAAAACCTTGTCAGGATATTTTCCAAAACCAGAACTCAGAAATTCCCATATTATGACCTTTTCCAAAGCCAGAAACTTTATGCACCAATGAGCTACTGTAACATCAACTCAACTTACAACTAAAACACATTTGCTAAAACTCTATATAAGTCTCCCTAAGCCCAACGCCCAGCACTACTCCCCTTGCTGAGTAGCCCGTCCCACAAAAAAACGTTGAGAAGAATTCTACCTCTACCTCAGCATCGTTGTGGTACTAGGGATATTGTAGATAATGTTAGATGGATCTTGGTTGAAATCAGGGAATACCAGATTAATGTCTATCTGTGTTTCATTGACTATGCAAAGGCATTTGACTGTGTGGATCATAACAAACTGTG
>NW_006399781.1:19560904-19563382 GCF_000299155.1 Elephantulus edwardii
GGCACAGGACAGAGCAGAGTTTAGGGCTGTTGTACATAGGGTCTCTATGAGTCGTAAGCAACTTGACGGCACATAACAACAACAAACATCCTCCGCATGGTTCGTGGCTTCGATCTGAAACCTCTCAATGTTCTTCTCCAAGAATTAGTCCTATTTTCCATATATCTAAAATATGAAAGGCAGCTTTGCCTATTATCGAACAATATCATTAATATCACATACGTAAAATATTGCTGAAGGTAATGTAAAAATGCCTGGAATAGTACGTTCACAGAGAACTGCCAGAAATTAAATCTGGATTCAGAAAAGGCCATTGCACAAGGAATATCATTGTTTATGCCATTTGGATCTTGACTATAAAACAGAAAATATTAGAAAGAGAAACATGTTTACTTGTGTTTTATTTAACATAAAGGCATTTGACTGTGTGGATCACAGCAACTTACAACTAATATTAAGAATGAAAATTCTAGAACACTTAATTGTGTTCAGGTGAAACTTATGTATAGGACAAGAAGAAGTTGGACAAAAAGAAAAAGGTTTAAAATCAGAAAAGTTCTGTGTCATGGTTGTATGCTTTCTCCATACCTATTCTATCTGTATGCTGAGCAAATCAATCATTCAAGAAGCTGGCCATAGGAAGAAGACTGTGGCATCAAGAATGAAGGAAGACTCACTAACCATCTATATTATGCAGATTACACAACCATGCATAAAGTGAAGAAGACTTAAAGCACATGCTGCACAAGGTCAAGGACTATAGCATTCAATAGTAAGAAAACAAAAGTCCTCACCCCTGGACCAATAATTAGTAATGATGGAGTGGTACTAATAAATTCAAAATTATCCAAACATTTCACTTAGTATAGTAAAACTGATAATGAGTTTTCTCCAGCCTACAAAACTAGTCAGTTTGCCTTCGAACTACTTTTTTCCCCCTTTCTTTAATAATTTAAAGTACTTTAAACTGACTATTTACCATGAGAGGAAATTTGTCTTTCCTAGATTAGCATTCACTTCTTTGAAACTATTTTTCTCAGTCATATGTAAATTATGCCTTAAGCTGCCTGTTTACCAGGAAGGGAAATGTGTCTTTCCTGGATTAATATTTACCTTTTCCTAAGTGTTATTCCTTAGTCATATGTTAACTCTTTTTTAAGTTGTCTGTTTACTAGTAAACTGTGCTTTTTAAATGTAGACATTGGGCAACTTTACTAATAAAACTATTATTAAGTAGATTAGTATCTAACCCAAATATAAAAACTAATGATCACTCCAAGAATGGGAAGTAATTTTTGAGAAGAATCTCATGCTTTTCCAGATCTGAAATAAAGTGCTTTGGATATTGCGATCAGTCTGTCTTATTGGCAATTGACTGTGGGAAGAACCTCTTGTGTTCAGTATTATGAGTATTATTATCATTGATGTTATGTATTATCAGAACCAACTCATAGCTGACCTTCTAGAGGGTTTTCAAAGACATTAATCACTTTGCAGGAGATTGTTCATCTTTCTACTGCTGAGAAGCTCGTGGATTTGATCTTTGTGTCTTTGGGTTGGCAGTCCAGCACTCCTTGAACAATCTTTAGCAAGATTTTACCTAATTGTGGTATAAATGGTATTGTTCAACAATTTCTACCTTCCGTTGGATCACCTTTTTCAGGAATGGGAATAAATATGAATTTCTTTCAGTCAATTGACCTGGTAGCCATCTTTCATATTTGTTGGCAGAGACCATGAGCATATCCAGGGTTGTATCAGTTTCTTGAAACACTTCAACTGCTTGTTATTCCATCAAAACCTGGGGCTTCCTCTGTCCAAACAATTGGTTCTTGACATATGTTACCTCTTGAAATGGATCAGTGTTAAATGAGTCTTTTTTAGTACAATGAATCCTGTATTCCATCTATGTTCTTTTAATGTTCCATGCATCATTTAAGATTTTGTCTGTAGAATCCTTCAGTATTGCAAGTTGAGACTAGAATTTGTTCATCAATTTTTTCATATTGCATCTGCTGAAAGAATTTTTATCTTTTCGTTTCCGAACTCTAACGAGTTGCATATGGTACCATAGAATTTTGCTGTGTCTTCCTAATGTACTTTTTCAAATTTTCTGTTTAATTTTCTAACCTCAACATTCTTTCCCCCTGACTTGATTTCATTTCGTTTACATATAAGTTTCAGAGTCTTTTCTGACATCGAATTTGGTCATTTCTTTCTTCTCTGTCTTTGCAATGACCTTTTGCTTTTTTCATGGATGATGTTCTTTGATGCTTTCCCACAACTTATCTGGTATACCAATTGACATATTTCAGCTAACAGATGCTGCCATGGATGTGTTCATCAAGTTGTGCCAAGAAATCTGGAGAACAATCACTTGGCCAACTGACTGGAAGAGGTCTATATTTGTTCCCATCACAAAGAAGGATGACCCAATTGAGTGTGGAAACTACAGAACAATATCATTGATTTCACATG
>NW_006399781.1:19567350-19582347 GCF_000299155.1 Elephantulus edwardii
TTCTTAGGGTGGTTCTTTAATTCAATTGAGATACACTCAAACTCGTATTTTGCTTCTTGTGGACTTGTTTTCATTTTTTTTTCAACTTTGATTCTAAGTTGCATATGAGTAGTTGATGATCTTTTCTATAATCAGTCCCTGATCAAGATGCACTGATGAGGTTGAGTTTTTCCCAATGTCTCTTTCCACAAGTTCAGTCAATCTGATTCCTGTGTAGCTAATCAGGTGAAGTCCATGAAGAGAGACAGAGATAGAAATGATAGAGATGATAGAGATGATAGATAGAGAGAGAGATAGAGAGATCGATAGATAGATGAAGTTGCTGTTTATATATATTTTTAAAGCATTTGCAATGAATAAGTCATTCATTGTACATCTTTTTATTCACTCCATATTGTAAATATATATATCTTGATAATCATCAGAGAGCTAGATAATGGCTAAGGATGACAGAAGAAGAATCGAAGCCTTTGAGTTGTGGTGCTAGAAAAGAGTCTTGGACATACCAGGAACTGCTAAGAGAACAAACAGGTCTGTCCCAGAAAGAATGAAACCAAGGTGCTCTTTGAAGACAAGGATTTTGAAGCTCCATCTGACATACTTTGGGCATGTGGTCAGGAGGGACCAGTCCTTGGAGAGGGACATCATGCTTGGAAGGGTGGATGTATACAGTGCAGGAGATGAAGACCGTGAATGAGATGTGTTGACACAATAACTGGAGTAATGAGGTAATGGTGTGTTGGAGATAGTGAGACTGGCTCAGATTAGGGCAGGGTTCAGAGTTATTGTACAGTTATTGTACAGTTGCATGTAACTTGATGGCACATAAAAACAAATAGCCAAATAAGCTAAGCATAGCCACATAATCACCTTCCAGTTTAATATCATCACCAGCATTTTCCTGGTACCTCATAAGGATAAACATCTTTCCATGTGTAACGGATGGGTAGCTTCCTTTGGATCCAGGGTAACTCCATATATAACAGAATAAAACATAGCCCCACCCTGTGTCATTCTTCAGATTGTCAGCTTGCTCTAGTTCAAGGTTGTGGCAAATATGTCTTGCTGAGGCTTGAACTTGTTCATCAATTCTTTTAGCTTGAGAAATGCTGAGTATGTTCTTCCCTTTAGGTTTTCTAATTTAAAGAACTTTCGGTTCCTTGACCTTTAATACCCTCTCTTTCGCCAAACGTTCTGTCCTCCTCCAGTAATTGATCCTTCTCATGTGACCAAACCAAACAATTTGAGAGGAGTTCTATTGTGACATATATAAAGTTTCACTGGCTGATTTGGGGACATCATGAGGCCTTTTTTCTTAGGACGTCTTTGCTTTTCAAAATTGTCTTGGCTATTGTTGTCCTTTTGCATTGCCATATAAACTTTAGAATAAGCTAGTCAATTTTCACATGCATCAGAGACACTTACAGGTACCTTTGTTGTGTAGTGGATTAAGTGTTGACCTGATAGCCAAATGTTTGAAAGTTCAAACTCACCGGTTACTTCGATAAAGATGAAGCAGTTTGCTCTTGCTTTGGAAACCTAATGGAGGGTCATCAGGACATGGAATTGACTCAATAATAATGGATTTGAGAAAGTTTTGGTTTGCTTTGATAAAGAAACTTATTGGGTTTCACTGAATCTAGACTGTCCATTTGTGGAAAATCAAAATTTTTATAATATCAAGTATTCTATTCATACATGTCTTCTTCAATTTCTTGGAACAATTTTTAAAATTTTTGTGGAAGCTTGTACATTTTTTTGGTTAGAAATACTTCCAAGTGGTTTACATATTTTATGGCTATAGTAAATGATTGCTGTTATTATCATTGAATCAGAATTGACTCGTAGCTGGCCCCCTGACAGGTTTTCAGAGGTAGGGTATCGCACGGGAGGAGATGGCTCTTCTTTCTCCTCCAGAATAGCTGGTGAATTTGAACCACTTGCCTTTGTATTGGCAGCATGACTTCTTAGCACTAAGCCACTAGACTTCTTTTGTAAGCTATACCATCTTAATAATTTCACTTATAATTGCTGGTGTATTAGAATATCATTTTTAATGGAGGTTTTACAACCAGTGATTTTACATAATTCATTCATTTCATTTAAAAGGGTATCTCTACATTCATTTAGATCTTTTCTGTAATGGCATGTCATCTGTGAGTAATGACAATTTTTCTTTTCCTGTCCAATCTTAATATTTTTTTTCTTTCATTCATTCCTTTTTCATGTACACTGGCTAGGATTTTAGTGCAATGTTGTCATTCAAACAGAAATTATGACTGTGAGCATCCTGTCTTAGTTCCAATTTCAGGGGAATATTTCATATTTAACTATCAAGTAGAATGCTTGCTATCTCATTTTTGTAGATATAGGTTTGAAGATTAAGGACATTCCCTTATATTAGTTTCTAAGATGGTTTGGAATTATCTTCCTCCTATCATTATTCAAGTCTTGTCTAGAATTCTCCCACATGGAACCATGAATGGACTATGTGTCAATAGGATATGAGAGAAGTGATGTCATAAAAAGGAGCCTTTGTAGCACAGAGGGTGAGCAGTTCTCTGTCAGTAGCTCTTTGGGAGAACAATGTGGCTATCTATTTTTATAAAGATTACAATCTTAGAAACCCTATGGGATAGCTTTACTTTTTCCTATAGGGTAACTATGAATCAAAATCTTAATAGATTATTTTACACAACGCTGCTGACTTCTAAAAATATTTCATAAAGGTGTATGTCATAAAGACATATGTCATAAAGACATATGTCATAACAACCTGTGATGATGATTTGTGTGTGTGCCATCAAATTGGATCTGACTGGTACAGGAGGAGATTGTCCCTCCTTCTTCAGCAGAGCATCTGGTGGATTTGAACCACACGCCTCTGGGATTGCACTGCAGCTTCTTGCCACTAGGCCACCAGAGCTTGCCTCAGAGATCTGTGTTTAAAAGTTTCTGTCTTTGTTCTTCTTTGATCACTCCTTCTAGTAGGAACCAATCACTATGTTTTTTGAAAACTCAAGGAGCCCTATAAAAAGAATTACGTGGGAAGAAATAATGCCTCTCATAAAAAATCAACACCCAAATAGAGATACCATTTGACCCAGCAATCCCATTATTGGGAATATACCCCATAACTGCTATCCAAGCAGATATATGCACACGCATGTTTATTGCAGCTTTGTTTACAATAGCAAAGAGTTGGAAGCAGCCTAAGTGCCCATCGACAAGTGGATAGAGAAACTGTGGTATATTCACACAATGGAATACTACACCACAATGAGAAACAAGGAACTCGTGCAATATTATTAAAAATGAGTGACCTGGAGGACATTATGCTGAGTGAAATATCTCAGTCACAAAAGGACAAATAATGCATGGTACCACTGTTGTAGAATGGGTCTGACATCAGGGTTGGGTTGTTGTTGTTGTTATGTACCGTCGAGTCGCCTGCGACTCATAGCGACCCTATGTATAACAGCCCTAAACTCCGCTCTGTCCTGTGCCAATCGCACTGTCTCTGACACTCCCATCCCAATTATCCCAGTCACTGAATCAATCCACCTCATAGAGGGCCTTCCTCTCCTGCGCCGTCCCTCCACCCTCCCAAGCATGATGTCCCTCTCCAAGGACCGGTCTCTCCTCACAACATGTCCAAAGTAAGTTAGAGTAAGACTGAGAAAAAACTGGATAAATTATGTATACTGTATTGAAACAGATGAGGGAAAGAACAGATTAGAGGCGATATATGATTATTATGGTTAGTACAGGAGTCCAGAATTAAGGTTGCATAGAGAAGTGTACTCGATGCAGAGAGGGTGGGGGAAATGAGGAAATTGTATACCAATGAAGGAATGTTTTTCTTTTTCTTTTCAAAGAGAGGAGTGAACTGGAGGGGAGGGGTGATCAGGGAGAAAAGTGCAGCAATGAATGAATGGAAATCCAAAATCTCTGTAAATGTTTATTAAAATTAATAAAAAGGAAAAAATATTCTAAAAAAAATCAACACCAATTTGTCAACCATGTTGTAAGTCAACCTTACAGGTCTCCCAACTAAACTGTCCTGAATAACAGAAAAATATTAGATTGTTGTTGTTGTTGTATTAAACAACAAGCTTTTGGGGTGATTTGTTTTACAGCACAAACTACCTAATGTACCACCTATGCTACATCTTGAAATATTTTATTGTCTACCAATTCTATACTAAAAGGAACTTGTCAATACTGAAGCCTTTCAGGAAGTAGCATGTAATCAAGAACTAATGACAGTGAAGGAAGATGTTTAAGCTGCACAAAAACCATTTGTGCAAAATAAAACCCCAAGAATTGATGGACTGCAACAATGGGCTCAGCATAGGGGATATTGTGAGGGCAGTGCAGGATCAGACAAGGTTCAGGTCTGTTATACAGTCTCATTATCAACTAGATTTGTGTAAATAGGAAATTAAATTAATCTCTAGGAATCTCAACTTTGTCATTGGAAAAATGTGGATCTGCTGGCCAAAAATGGATTGCTATAGAAAAAAAAATGTACACCATAGGAAAATATTTTGAAGCAATTAAAAAGCAAGTTAATTGGAAAAAAGAGAATTGATGGAATACAAGTTGACAAGTTTCAACAAACAGATGCAGCCCTGAATGTGCTCAAGTCGTTTATGCCAAAAAATGTTTAAGATAGTTGCCTGGTTAACTAACTGAAAAAGATTCACGTTTATTCCCTTATGAAAAAAAACTATGATCAACAACAAAGTGTGGAAATTATTACATGATATCACATGCAAGTAAAATCTTGCTGAAGATTATTTCTTAAAGGTTAGAGCAGCACATCAGCAGGGATCTGCCAGATATTCAAGCTGGATTCAGAAGAGGTGGTGGAACAAGAGATACCATTGGTGACGTCAGACGGATCTTGGCTGAAAGCAGAGAACACCAGAAAGATGCTTATCTGTATTTTATTGTCTACAAAGGCAAATATCTAAGTAGATTATAACACACCACAGTGAACATTGAGAAGAATGAGAATCCCAAAACACATAATTGCGCTCATATGAAACCTAGACCTAGAGCAAGAAGCTGTTGTGCCAAAAGAACAAAGGAACACTTTGCTGTTGTTGTTACGTGCCATCAAATTGCCTTCAAACCATAGTGACCATAGCAGCTATGAACCGTGCCCTATCCTGAACCAGTCTTAGTAATTCCAATACAGTTTTGCCCTAGTCACTATGTCAATTCAATTTCTTCCCAGGTCTTCCTCTCCTACACTGTTCCTCTACCCTTCCAAGCATGATGTCCTTCTCCAAGGACTGGTTTCTCATGGCCACCTGGCTAAAGTATGTAAGACAGAACTTCAAAATCCTAGTCTCCAAGGAGAAACACGGTTTCACCCTCTCCAAGACAGACCTATTTTTTTTCTTGACAGTTCAAGACTCTTCTCTAGCACAACAACTCATAGACATCGTTTCTTCTGTCATCCTTAGTCATTGTTCAATTCTCCAAAGCATAACAAGTAATTGCAAAGACCATGACATGGATTAGGCACACCATGGTCTTTAGACTGACATCATTGCTCTTCAGCACTCTGGAGAAGTCCTTGACAGCATATTTACCGAATGCAATTCATCTTTTGATTTCCTAACTGCTGGTACCAAGAATGTTAATTGGATTGTTGAGCTGAGTAAGCTGTAATTGTTAACAACCTCAATTTCTCCTCCATCTATTATGGTGCTGCCAATTGACTCGGTGGTGAGAATCTTTGTCATCTTGATGCTAAGCTTCAATCCACATTGAAGACTACAGTCCTTGATCTTGTGCAGTAAGTGCTTCAAATCTTCTTCAGTTTCAACAAGCAAAGTTGTGTCATCTGCATAACGTAGGTTGTTGATGAGTCTTCCTCCAATCCTGATGCCATATTCCTCCTCATAAAGCCATACTTTCTGAAAAATCTGTTCAGCATATAGATTGAAAAAGGTATGGTGACAGAATGCATCCCTGACATACTTCTTTCCTGATTTTTGAACCATAGAGTGTTTCCCTGCTCTGTTCTGAAGCTTTGTGGTCCAAGTACAGGTTTTGCATAAGCACAATCACATTTTCTAGGATTCCCATTTTCCTCAAGGTTAGCCACAATTTGTTGTGATCCACATAGTCAAATGCCTTTGCACAGTCAATGAAACACAGACATTCTTCTAGTACTCTTTGCTGGTTTCTATGAAAATTCATTTGAGTTCTTTGGAAAGTTATGTGGCCTTAGAACAATGAGCCTTGGCTTTGTCTCTCGGTGCAGGCTGGGGGATGGCTATGGCCTGGTTTTAATTGTTTTTGGTCAAGCACTCTTCTCAGCAGTATAGCAATGCTGCTCATTTGCTGTATAGAGATAACTCATGATCACTGTGATGCTAAACACTGTGACACTGATGTATCAATGCAATAATGGTTACCCATGGTGGGCAGTGTTTGGTGGCACTCCCCAAATAAAACAAGCTTGGAAGCAGAAGTGGCATCCACTTAAAAGATAGCTTGCTTCCAGAAACTCTATGAACATGGAGAAACGATGAAAGTTATACAAGTGTTCAAGTCTTTTGTTCATAGTCACTATGTGTCATCTACAACTTAATGACACTTAACCACAACAATGGAGAAAATTATTTCTTTGCTCATAATTCTGTAGGTCTGTAATTTGGCCTGAGATAATCAGCTAGTCAAGCAGCTTCTGTAGAGTTTCCTCGATTTTCTCACAAGGTACAGTTGTGCTGAGCCAGCATAGAGTTGGTCAGTCTCTGGAGTCTCAGTAAGAACAGCTTATCTCAGTTCCGCATGGTGTGCTATCCTGTGCTTTTTCAAACAACAGTCTCAGCTGGCAACAAGATAATAATAGAAGTTTTACAACCTCTTGCAGCTTAGGCTTAAAAGTCATATAAACTCATTTCTCCAACATTCTAGTGGTCAAAACAAGGCACAAAACCAGTTCGGCTTGAAGGGTAAGGTTTTAGCTCTTGATAAGAGATGGGGCAGCTGATCTGTACTGTATCAGTAAATCCATCACACTAGGACCCATGCCTCATTTTCTGTCTATGATCTCTAATGATGACCTGCCGATAAGATGCTAGTGACAACGTTTTCCAAAGATGATTCCAACTCAGATGAGACAGGTGCTGGCTCATTACTTCCTCCCCAGTTGTTGATAAGGTCACGCACATCAAACCTTTTCCGAAACTATTTGTAGCCAGTATCTTATGTGAAGAGCAGCCCGAATGGTCTCAATTTGCTACCCACGACAGATTGCTAGGGAAATGGTTGCTTTCTTTAGACTCAAGTGCCTCTTTCACAACACTCTTGCTGATAAACTAGTGTTAGCTGAAAACTAAGAAGCGTGCTGACATTTCACCAAGAGTTGTTATCTCTACACACCTGTGGATAAATGTGCTAATGAGAGCGTTTTCTTAAGGGCTCTTATATTCATGATTATTCCAAGCCACAGTCAAAGGCAAACATCCTCAGAACAGTGTGTTATGCTTAATAGCCTAGAACGCTTCAGTAATACTTAATCCCCTTTACGCTTGTGACTGATCAGCCTCTGAAATAAGAACGCAGCCCCAGGGGAGAGAGTGGCTTAATCATCAAGCTCAGGTAGGAGAGCCCCAACAAGTAGTGACACCCCAGCCCTGTGAACTGATAGAATTAATGTATTTCCAGTCTAATCCAGACAGAGACCAAAGTAATAATTTTTGTCAATCTTTTCATAGAATAGCTTTCTAAGAGGGGCTAGAAGAAAGTGGGCAGCTAGTAAACAAACCAAGCTTTGTGTAATGCCAGGGTTCATCTACATCAAAAATCTATCTGACATCAGACTTTTATCATAACATTAAACTGCCTTACAGATTTGCTGGTGCCTTATCCAAAACACAAATTCAGAAATAGACCCAAACACATAGAATGACTCCATTCCTTTTTCTGAAATTTGACCATTGCATCTTCTCTCAGACCCACTCCAGCATGTTGTGGATCTAGTAGTAGCCATGAAGCAAGCAAAGGGATGAATTTTCCTGTTGTTGTGTGCCATAAAGTTGGAGCCAGTCCACAGCTGATCTTCCAGCAGGTTTTCAGAGGCAGTAAATCGCATGGGAGGAGATTGTCCATCCTTCTCCTGTGAGCTGTTGGATTCGAACCGCTTCCTTTGGCATTGCAGTGCATCTTCTTACCACTAGGCCATCAGAGCTCCCTATACTCCTAGGTGAAGTTTATGGTTGGCCTCTGCCACTCATATGCCAATCAAGCTTCAAAGAAATCAACACTTTCAAAGGGAGATGTGAAAAGAAAACACAAAGAATTTAGTGACATAAAGAAGAACTTTAAAAGGATTTTTAGCTCAAAATTTTTAATCATTCTATGTTTAATGAATATAATTCATAAACATTAAGAAAAAGAAAAGCTCTCAAACACTGCTACCCTAATAATGGGCAGTCTTATCAGAGGAAGATGAAGACAATATTTTAGGTTCATGTAAAATTGAACCACAAAGGTTCAACCACTTGATTGGATATAAAGTTACTTTATAGCTTTTTGTTGTTGTTGTTGTTGTTACTTAGATAAAGAATAGAATTTAGAATTTTACCAGGAGAGAAAAGCTCTCTGGAGGCTGCTTAGAATGTCTTTCAGTCAGAGTGATTCTTAACTAGTGTTTATTTTCAGTAAAAGAAAAATATGAACATAACTGTTTTTAGAAAGTGTGTGTCTTTCTGTTTTACTTTTCATTATAATGCAAAATTTAAATCATCTCAATTATCTACCTCCTCATTCCTCAAAAATGAATAATTCTTCACTCAGAATACTAATGCATTCACCGTGAAGACTACTACAATAGCTGAGACACTTAATGGGGTCCCTGGCCAGTCCCTTTGGCAATGGGCAGAACCAAAGCTCACAGAACCCTCAAGTTCTCTAGCAAGCTGGGGCAGAGCCTCTGGTTCTGTTTCTGTAGGGCAGTAGTTCCAAGTCAGCTTTGTCTCACAATAAGCTCTCTGATTCTCTGCTATATCTTCTGCTGCTTTCCTGTGGGTCTGGCTGGTGTGACAATCTCTGTTCTTGAAGGATGTGTGCTCTGGTTCTTCTTTGTAGGTGGTAAGCTTCTCAATATCTGCCACAGAATCTGCTTAATTTAGTGATGAGACTAGCTAGGGTTTTCAATCTTTTTTGTTAGTGGATAGGCTAACATATATATTTACATGTCCCCAGTCTTCCATGTGGTCCTGACTTTGACCTTGCCACATGGATGGGTGGAGACATGTGAATAGTGTGTTAGTCAATTTACATGGGGATTGGCTAGCTTCACCATTAGACTGAGTGAATTCAGCAGCAGAAATCGGAAATCTCACCATCAGCAAAGAAGAAACAGAGAATGCAGAATGCAAATTCTTCTGGACCAAAGATTCCTGCACCACTCAGATCAGGGCCTACAGAAACAGCAGCTGCTGCAGCGTAGAATAAGAAACCTGATGTGAGGCATCTGACGTTGGGACTGCGGCTACATTATGGAACCAGAGCTAAAAGCTTTCACACAAATCAGCTAGAGGACTGATGGAATGATGTCGTATTTGATCTAGAGGTAAAAAAACTGCACTGCACTCCCAAAGACACACAATTCAAATCTACCCGCTGCTCCACAGGAAAAGAATGGACATTCACCTCCCATGCAGATTACTGCCTCTGAAAACCCACTGGAAGGTCCATTGTGTGTCAGTTCCAACTCAACAGGACACAACAACAAGAAGAAATCTTGGGCCACAAGGTCTAAGGCTAAGGGGCCTGCAAACACACTAAAGGAGCTGTCCTGCCTGATTATATCGTGCCACCAGTCTGAATTATGCCTTTTGACTTCCCTAGGAAACCTCATAGTCATTACTATGGTTCTGTGTGGTCTATTAGCTATTGCAATGAACTTCAGATGCAGTAGAGCAGTAAGATTGGTGTTGGAATTAGATATCAATGCAGGATCATGGGGACATATCTGACCTCATGAAAATTGGCTTTGTGTTGTAGATGCTGTTGACAGAGACAGTTCCCCTTTGTAGAATCAGTCGAGGTCAGACTCGGGAGTCCGCATATTGAAATCCTTGTTCCTCTTACAGTTGGTTTTGGGGAGAAGATCATTAAATCTCCCTAACCTTTCCTAAGTCTGTAAGCTCTATTGAAACTTATACACTATGGGTGATGGCCATAGATTAGATTGTGTCCCCCAACAAAATAGGTTGAAAATCATAATCCTTCTACCTGAAGTCATAATTTCATTTGGGAATTACTTTTTTTAATATTGGGGAGGCCATATAATTATAGGGTATCCTTTAAGTCAATTACCTTTGAGCTATAAAAAGAAGCAGAGATGGAATACAGATTCTGTGTCACATGAAGATCACCAAGGACTAAGGAACAGAAGCTTAAGAGGCCAAGAGCTTCCTCAAGGGCTCACACACAGAAAAAGTCTTCCTCTGGAGCCAGCTCTCAGAGTTCAGAATCCTAGCGTCTTACACTGTGGGGAAATTCTGTTCATTAACCCCTCCACTGTTGTATTGTGATTGTTACAAGTCATTGAGTCCCCTACAATGCATAGCCACTCCATGAACAACAGTTCTGAACCTTGCACACTTATACCATCCTCAAGCTTTACAACATGCCCATTGTTACAGTCACTATGTCAATTTATCTCATTTAGCAACTTCCTCTCCTTTGCTGACTCTTTACTTTTCCCTTCATGATGTCATTTTCCTAATACTGGCCCCCTCTTGAAACATATCCAAAGTAGTGAGTTGAAATCTCACCATCCTTGTCACTGAAGAGTAGCCTGGTGGCATTTCCTCCATAAAAGACTTGTTTGTTCTTTTGGCAGTCCACCACATTCAAATGCATATATTCTTTTGTCTTTTTTAGTCATTGTCCAGATTTCAAATGCATAGAAAGCAATTGAAAATATCATGCCTTGCATCAGGCATACTTTTTGTGGGTTTTTTAAAATTTTTATTGAGATTTTACTGAAAGTTTGTAAAGGACTTGGATTTCCATTCATTCATTGTTGTGCATTTTCCTCCCTTGCCACCCCTACACCCCCAGTTCACTTTTTTCCTTGGAAGAAAAGATTTTTCATAGTTATACAATCCCCACTCCACCCCCCAGGCCACTTTACTATGAAGTTCTTATTCTGGACTTCTGTCATGAAAATAATACCTAATCATATATTCCTTTTATACTGTTCTCTCCCTCATCTATTTCAAAGCTATGCACATTATTTATCCCTTCCTTTCTTAGTTTCCCCCAACCCCCATGTCAGTCTAGTTTTATAACAGTGGCATTTTGCAGTATTTGTCTTTTTGTGACTGAGATACTTCACTCAGCACAATGTCCTCCAGATCATCCATTTTGTATAATATTTCACAAGTTCTTTGTTTTTCAATGCAGCATAGTATTTCACTGTGTGACTATACTGCAGCTTCTCTATCCTTTTATATGTTGATGGTCACTTGAGTTGTTTCCAACTCTTTGCTATTGTGAACAAAGCAGCAATAAACATAGGTGTGCGTATATCTCCTTGGGTGGCAGTTCTGGTTTCTTTAAGGTATATTCCCAGAGGGGAATTCCTGGGTCAAATGATATTTCTATTTCCAACTCTTTTAGAAAGTGCCATACTGCCTTCCATAGTGATTGCACCATTTTACACTCCTATTAAAAGTGAATAAGGGTTCCAGTTTCTTCACAAATATTACCAAAATTTGTTGTTTGCTGTTCTGTTAAATTTTGGTATTCTTACAGGGGTGAGATGATACCTCATAGTTGTTTTGATTTGCATCTCTCTCAGAGCTGGGAATTTTGAACATTTCTTCATGTGTTTGTTCACCACCTGAATGTCTTCTTTGGTGGTTTGTTCATATCCTTTTGAGATTGGGTTGTTTATCTTTATCTTGTGGCATTCGAGTATTCTATAAATTCTATATATAAGTCCCTTATCAGGCATATCATGACCAAATATTTTTTCCCAGTCTGTGGCTTTCCTTTTTACCCTGTTGGAGAAGTTTTTGGATGTATATAGGGATTTGATTCTTAGTTTTTAAGCTGATACTCTTGCTCTTAAACACTTTAAAAAGATCTTTAGCAGTAGATTTCCCTCTTGATGATACTTACTTGTTATAATTATTTTTGAGATCACATGCAAGTAAAATCTTGCTGAAGATTATTTAGAATGGCTGAAACAGTACATTGACAGGGAATTTTAATTATTTAAATTAGATTACAAAGAGGCTATCACAAAAAGGATATCATTGCTCATGTCAGATGGACCTTGACTGAAAGCAGAGAATATCAGAAAAATGTTTGTGTATTATTGACTCTACAGAGGTGTTTGACTGAGTCATAAAAAAATTATGGCTAACATTGAGAAGAATGGATATCCCAGAACACTTAGTTGTGCTCATGTAAAATCTATACATTTACCAAGAATCATTTATCCAAATATAGCAAGGGAACACTACATAGTTTAAAATCAGGAAATATGTGTCCATGTTGTATCCTTTCTCCATACCTATTCAATCTATATGCTGAGAAAATAATTTGAGAAACTGAACTATAAGTGGCATCAATATCTGAGGAAGACTCATCAATAAATGGTGATATGCAAGTGATATAACTTTGCTTGCCAAAAGTAAAAAAGACTCAACGCATTTACTGTAGAAGGTCTAAGACTACAACTAACCTTCAATATGAATTATAAGTCATCAAGGAATTTAAACTCTCACCATTGGACCAATAGGCAACATCATGATAAATGGAGAACAAAATTGAAGTTGCCAACTATTTCATTTTACTTGAACCCAAAATTAATACTCATAGTAGCAGCAATCAAGAAGTCAAAATATTTGTTGCATTGGGGAAATCTGCTGTTAGAGTATTCTTTAAAGGGCTAACAAACAAAAATTATCCGTTTAAAGATTAACCTGTGCCTGATTCAAGCCACGGTGTTTTCAATTGCTTCGTACTTATCTGAGGGTTGGACAGTGAATAAGGACGAAGGTGAAATGATGCCTTTGAATTGTGGTGTTGGAAAAGAGCACTGAATCTATACCATGGACTGCCAAAAGGATGAACAAGTTGTCTTAGAGCAAGTGCAATCAGAGTGTTCCTTAGAGGAAAAAATGTGAAACGTTATCTACGTAATTTGGGCATCACACTGGGAAATGTTAAGGGTCAGCAAAAGAGAAAAAGACCCTCAAGGAGATGGTTTGACTCAGTGACTGTAACAACGGGCATGTGGGAAAATGTGAGGAAAGCACAGGATAGGGCAAGGTCCCGGATTGTTTGTTCTTAGGGTCCCTGTGAGACTTAGTAGACTGGCTGGCACCTAATTAGAACAACCATTGTGATATTTCTGTTATAGCAGCACAAGATCACTAAGATAGCAATACTGCTGATATTTGAAATGCTGTCTGGAGTTCCCAGTATCACAGCAATATCACAGGACAATAAAAGGAGAGACAGGTTGCAGTTATGAACAAGAAATACTTTTGATTACTCAAAAGATGGTCTTCCTGTCAGGTAATCTCAATATTTAGAAACCTAGGGATATTTAATACACATATGTGTTGATCTAGCACAGGTAATAAGCAATTGATTTTTCAATTGAAAACTGAGATGATAGTAGTTTTTACTTTATTGGTCAGTTTATCCACCCTTTTATCTTCAAAAAATCATAATACAATATCTTGTGGTATCCCTACACTGTCAACTCCTTTTGTGCCTACTATGAGCTCATAGTGGCAAGAAGCTGTGCTGCAATTCCGAAGGTAAGCGGTTTGAATCCACCAGCAGCTCTGCAGGAGAAAGATGGGCAATCTCCTCCTGAGTGATTAGCTGCCTCTGAAAACCTGTTGGAGGTTCAGCTACCGGTCAGTTCCAAGTCAATAGTACATAACAACAACATGACTATATTGGGAGCTCTGGTGGCCTAGTGGTAAGTAAGGAGCTGTGCTGCTAACTCAAAAAGCAGGCGATTTGAATCCATCAATTGCTTCACAGGAGAAAAATGGGCACTCTCTCCCTACACGATTTATAGCTTTTGAAAACTAGTTAGAGGGTCAGTTATGAGTAGGTTCTGACGTGGTAGCACACAACAACAACAATTTAATTATATGAGTTGTTCAAATGATCCATGTCCACCCAGAGACTCCTGAAAAGCAAGCTCTGGTGATCAACTTTTGCAAAGCCAGACACTGAAAACTCTGTAGTTCACAGTTCTACTCTGACACACACAGACTTACCACGAGTCAGGATTGACCCGATAGCAACTGGTGAAATAATTATTTGGAACATTTTTCTAATTTGTATAAAAAATACTTGTCTTAATGGGGATTGTCACAATTTTCAATTATGAATGGTTATTTATTATGCTGAAAAATTTAATTTTCTTGAGGTTCTATAATCTTAATTCATTGAGCCTTTTTTATGCTGTCATGTTAGAAAGTTAATCTTGTGACTCATCTCTAAACTCTTTCCTAATTCTCCATATTCCTCTTCTAGAAAACTCTGGGCATGTTTGAGTTCTGTAAAGGTGCAAAGCTTCATCTAATGGCTCAATTCTACCACGCATGAGGAGAATCTTCTATGGCCCAAAAGAAAATTCCCAACCATTGCTCATCTTTCTCCCAAGGGGTGGCAGGTAGATTCAAACTGCCTGCCTATGTGTTGGCAGTGTAACTCCTTACCCACTAAGCCACTAGAGCTCTCTATTTTATAGACAAGAGTAGAGGTAAACAACAGAGTATGCACCTGGTTATATGTTGTAGGTGGATGGTGTACCTCACAAGCCTTACACGATACAAGTTCAACAACAGTGACCCAAGTTGTTTCTGTTCCAAAAATTCCTTTTACCATGTATTTCCCTCAGTCTTGGAATGCAAAATAATTTCCGTTAAAAATCTACATAATTTTTTAATTTTAGAAATTTTAATGTTTAAATATTTA
>NW_006399781.1:19583519-19588009 GCF_000299155.1 Elephantulus edwardii
AAAAAAAATAGTCTGCCTAGATAAGTACAAATTTTAAAACAACAAAAACATTCAGGGGATGTGGAATATATAGAAATAAACTGTTCAATTTGTCATGTGGCTTAAAAAACAAAGAATGCAGGAGATACTACCTCAAAAGCCCATGACTGATTCTCCCCCCTCAGCTATTCATTCCTTCCATACATAGACTGAAATGAAAAGGATTGTATGATATCATAACCCTTTGACTACATTATTTAAAAAAATGGCTAACCATTAAATTGGGAAGCATCCAAACTTAGGAAGTGGCATCCACTTCCTAAACAACATGCCTCCAGAAACTCTACAAACTTTGATAAATGTTGATAACTTTAGAGGAGCTTCACACCTTTTGTTCATAGGGTCGTGCTTGACTCGACAGCAATCCATAACAACCATTAAATAAGCAATTTTCCATCTTCTTTATCTACTTCAGTATTTCCTCAGAGGTGTCATCTGTGGAAATGAGCTTCATATAAAAAACTGAAAAAGTGCAACCGACATTTTGAAAAATCTAATTTGGTCACTACATGTCTTCCTTTATCCCAACTCTGTGCATCTTTGCCAAGAAGTCAGCAGTGACTCATAGCTGACCCTCCTGTGGGTTTTTTCCAAGGCGGTAAATCTCATGGGGAAAGATGGCCCATCTTTCTCCTGTGGAGCAGCTGGTGGCTTCAAACAAACCGCCTTTGAGCTGGCAATGCAGTTACTTATCCACTAGGCCCCCAGAGCTCCTAAACATGTTCTTTGACTTGATTATTAGATACCAGTGATCTCTGGTTATTTTGCACTGTTAGTCAAAAGGGCAAGTGTCTCTGGTGGTTCAAATCCACCAGCAGCTCCTCGGAAGATAGGCAGTTTCTTCTTATTAAGATTTACAGTGTTGGAATCCCTCTGGAGGGTAACCAAGAGTTGACCAGTTTCATGGCATTGCGTGATTAGATACCATCAGCATAAAATGAAAGTTGCATTATACTGGTTACCCACACAGCTTAATGTGATTTCGGAAAAACAGCTGTTAAATATTAAAATTTCACCTGTGCCCCACAGAAAGTTCTGCTCTCCTGCCACTGTGGCAGCCACATTCTGCAGGCTCTTTGAGAGCCACCTCTTTTGAACGAGACAGTTAGATTCACCAGCTGCACTGAATACCCTTTACTCATCATCAGTTCAACAGGATAACCAACTGAGCAAAACTTCTGAGATAATTGTATCTATAATTTACTTTTCTCTCTTACTGAACAAATACATTGATACATGCCTATGAGAGCTTTCAATGAGATGACCTGAATTCTGTACCAAGCTGATACAGTTCCAGTCAAGAAAAGAACAATGGAATCCCAAAATCTCTGTAGATGTTCATTGAAATGAAAAATAAACAACCTAAATTTAAAAAAAAAAAATAAGTATTATGGCATGTGATTACTATCACAATAAAGTGGTTAATTACAAATAAAAAAAAAGAAAAGAACACGAAAACTTGAGATTTTAGTTAACTTATGTGCTTAACTGGGAGTAATTGAAAAAATCAAGTTCTCCCCCCACCACTTTCTCTCATGAGTTCCCACCATTTATTTCTTCTTTACAGAATCCTATGTCTGCAGGGACTCGGCTGAGAACTTCTGCTTTAGGAGAAACATCCTAAGAAGGCTTCCATAGGTGCTTCTTCCATCCCATAACCCTAAGGCCCCAGCACAATAGCTGTATTATGCTGTTGTTGTTGTTGTTGTTGAGTACCATCGAGTCAGAACCGGCCCGTAGCTGACCCTCCAGTAGGTTTTCAGAGGCAGTAATCACATGGGAGGAGATTGCTCATCCTTCTCCCACGGAGCAGGTGGCAGGTCCGAACTGTGTGCTTTTGAGATCACAGTGCAGATTCTTACCACTAGGCCATCAGAACTTATGAAAATACCAAGTTTCTTGCCTAGAATTAAAATTAATCTAAGAAGGAAGCCTTGCCACAGTTGAAATTGTCTTTGGTACGAGGAGCGGGGGAAGGTTGGTGGTGTTTTTCATTATTGTTGTTTTTATTTTTTCTTACTTACTGAATGACTCCAGGGACAACCTGGGAGTCCTTATTTCACTCTTATGTTACCTGGCTTCCTTTCTCCTCTCAAACTCCCATAAATCTGAGTTGACCTAAAAGATCCACTTATTCCTGGCTCTCTACCCCTCTATCTTACAACACAATTGAGGTTTCCAGTGGCTTTATGATGAAGGCAAGATTGGGTTGGATTAAACCTAAGATTCGTAGGAGAGTTGGGGCTTGTACCTCAATAAAATGACGGGCACAGAGTGTAAAATGCTCTCTTCTATAAAACACTGCAGCTTGCTCGTCCTAATCTGTGTAAGTGTGAGCAAAGCTCAAATAAAAACTAGTATCAGTTTGAAGACTAAAGTGCACCTGATTCAGGCCATGGTCTTCCAGTCACATGCTATGCAGCTGAGAGCTGGACAATAACTAAGGATGGCAGAGGAAAAACTGATGCTTTTGAACTATGGTGTTGGATAAGAGTACTTATTATCCCATGGACTGCCAAAAGAACAAGTATGTATGTCTTAGAAAAGGTGCAGCCAGAGTGCTCCTTGGAGGCAAAGATGATGCAGTTTCATCTCACATACTTTGGACATGTTGCTAGAAGTAATTCCCTGGAGAGGGACATCATGCTTGGAAAAGTGGGGAAGGAGGGAAAAGGAGAGGAAGACCTTCAAGCAAGTGTGTTGTCATGATAACTGTGGCAATGGGCTTGAGTGTGTCAGGGACTGTGAGGATGGCACAGGAAGGACAGTGTTCAGATTAGTTCTTCATAGGGTTCCTATGAGTCATACTTGACTCAATGGCACCTAACAACAACAATGCTAAATTATGATGCAGCTGGCACACAGAGTCACCTCCTTTCTTCCAACGATTTCAGGGAGAACTAGAATTCTCCAGGGGTCAACCATTTTTAGGCACATCTCGAGACTGGAGAAGTAGGGGTTAGGGAGCAGACAGAAGCCCAGTTAGGAAAGTAGATGTCAGATCTCTGTGACTAACTTCAATTTAAGAGGAATAGACAAAAGTGGGCTCAGTCTCAGAACCTAACAGGAAGAGGACCAGGGTGGTTCTGGAACCAATGTACTGGTCCTTGTTCCTAAGCTCACCGCACTCATTTATGTGCATTCTGCAGTGGTAAAAGGACCACAAGTGGAGTGGTTGGTAAATGTCTCCACAGGGGAAGTGGATGCTGTCTGGGAGGACAGTGTATGGTGAGAAGACATTGTATCCAAACCTCTTTGAAACTGCATGGCAGGCATAGCAGCCGGTGTTGATGTCCTTCACTGACTCCTCATCCTCAGCCCGCCTTAGAGCCATTGTCCTCACTCAAGTCCTCTCTGTCATCCTCTTCGACTTCTCGTCTCACTCCACCACAGTGGGTTCATTCATGCCCAGGAATTCAACTACTCATAGATTCCAATAGGAACCTCTAGTGGCTTAGTGGTTAGGAGTTGTGTTGCCAACCCAAAGACTCACAGTTCAAATGCACCAGCTTCTTTACGAGATCAAGACGAGTTATCTTCTCCCATGCAATTTACAGCCTCTGAAAACCCACTGGAGGGTCAGGTATGTGTCAATTCCAACTCAATGGTCCATAACAGCAACATAGATAGTGATGACTCTCAAATTAATTTCTCCATCCTCGGTTTCTTTTTTGTATATTCCAACATGAAAATTCAGCTGTTTACAGAATCTAATCATTCAGATCACCACAGATTTTAACATATTCAAGATCCAGTTTGTTTTTAACCTCCTCCCATTCATTCCTTCATCATGTCCTGACTTCCTCCTCGTATGTTCCCAATCTGCTGACTGGTACAAGAGCTTCAAAAAAATAAAACAAAGACCAGTAGAACTTACACAAAAAAGGGAGAAAGAGAAAGTAGTTCCCTGGGAAGGAAAAAGCGGGTTTGGGTTTTTTAAGTGTTAATTGTTCTGTGTCATTGAGTCAAAACCAACCCATAGCTAACCTTCCAGCGGGTCTTCAGAGGCAATATACGCAGAAGGATATTGCCCATCACTTTCCTGTGGAGCATCAGATGGATTTGAACGGCTTGCCTTTGGTCATGCAGCTTCTTACCACTAGGCTGGGTGGAGGGAAAGGAATTTATGATTATTGCTTTCATTAAGAATTAAAAATACCCCGAATAAGCAAAGCACTCCTCAAAAATAGAAAAAAGGTAGGAGGCATCTCACTCCCTGATTTCAAATCCTACTACATTGCTGTGGTGGTTAAGACAGCATGGTACTGGTACAATGACAGACACATAGATCAATGGAATAGAATTGAGAACCCGGAAATCAGCCCATCTATTTATGGGCAATTGATTTTTTGACAAAGAGATGAAATCAGTTAGGTGGGGAAATGACAGCCTTTTTAACAAATGGTACTGGCAAAATTGGAAAACTATCTGCAGAAGACTCAAGCAAGATC
>NW_006399781.1:19589194-19617014 GCF_000299155.1 Elephantulus edwardii
GGGCTGGGCTGGTAGAGAAGTGCAGCAACGAATGAATGGAAATCCAAATTCTCTGTAAATGTTCATTAAAATTATTAAAAAAATAAAATAAAAAAAGAAGAAAAAAGAATTAAAAACAACCACTTGTTCATGTAAAATGAATCAATAAACAGTTAAAACAAAACTTACTATCTTCAATTAGGTCTGTTTCAAAAAAGAGACTGCTAGGTGTAGTACTCAAAATGTGTGATCAAATTGAACAAAACCAGAAGTGGAGATGAAATACGACATTAAATTCTGCTATCTTCTAGGCAAGTCAAAGTGAAGCATTTCTCTTTACAACTTCCGCTCAGTCAAAACTCACCTGGGCAAGTTTTTTTAAAGATATAAAAAAAGAAAATGTTTCAGGGACTTATCCTTGAAAGATGTTAAATGGATTTGCAAAAATTAGTGTGAAAATGTAAAATAAGGACAATAAACTCTTCAAATAACAAATGTGTTTAATCAATGTGTAGTATTAAGTCACATGGAACATGATTAAAACTAATTCCATTTTCTTAACAGCCTAAATCCTGAATAATCCTCTCGCCATTTCCTTTAAACCATTAAACATTTTAAGCATTAAATATTTTACTATTTAACAAAAATCAAACACCTCACCTGGGACTATCCTGGATACCTCCCTCTGCCCTGTCTTTACACACGCACGCCTGACTTACTTCTCTTTCATGTCTCTGCTAACACACCCTTTCCCTCTACCCCCAGGGCACACTGCTCTATATCAGGTTCTGTTGTTTCTTGCCTGAACTATGAAAATGATTATCTAACCCCTTGATATCCTGGTATCACGGTATGGCTCATGGACCAGCAGTATGTATCACCTGGGACCGTGTTAGAAGCGTGGGCCCTCAGGTTCTACCTCAGGCCTGTGGGAGCAGAGGCAGTATTTCAGCAACATATCCAGATGCTTCATAAGCCCATTAAAGTTTGAAAAGAATTGTCCAGCTGTTCCTTCTGACTAAGAATCTCTAACTCATCCTCCACATTCTTTAAAAAAGAAAAACAAAAATCTAAACTAAACCCACCTTGAAAACTTACTAAAATATACTTATGACCAAGTATACACACTTTGTGATTTTATTAGTAATATCACCCTGACTCCCCATTATATAAATCTGCTCTTCTAAGTCTTACTTAAATATCAGAATCATTGAAATTGTGTCCAATAATACCAATGTCCTATCCTTAATACCTGAAATCAGGTGTTGTCGAGTTAAACACAACACATAGTGACCCTATGAACAACTGATCTGAACCTTGTCTGGTCCTGTGCTTGCCTCACAGTCTCAGACACACTCGAGCCCATTACTGCAATCACTGTGTCAATCCAGCTGGTCAATTGTCTCTTTCGCCTCTCGCCCCACTTCTTTTTTTAAACACCGTGTCCTCATCATCTTTGCCTAGAAGGAGTACTTTCATTGCTACTTCTCCAAGACATTTGTTCTTTTAGCAGTTTGGGATCTTAAATATTCTTTTCCAACACTACAGTTCAAAGACATCAGTTTTTCTTCTGTCATCCTTTTTTCATTGTCTAGCTCTCAGATGCATAGCAAGTGATTGAAAAGACCTTCGTACAAATCAAGCACACCTTAGTCCTAAAACTAACATCATTGCTTCTCAGTAATTTCGAGAGGTCCCTGACTTCCCCAGTGCAATACATCTCCTGATCTCCTGGCTGCTGGTACCAAGTGTATTGATTGTGCATCCAAGTAAGATGAATTCATTAACAGTTTTCTCTATATTCATTAATTAATCACTAATTCATTAACAATCTTTTCTCTATATATTATGATGTTGCTGTGAATTCAGTGGTAAGAATTGTGGTTTTCTTAACATTGAGATACAATCCATATTGAAGACTGCTAGTATTTTATCTTTGGCAGCAAGTATTTCAAGTCCTCCTCACTTTCAGCAAGCAAGGTTGCACCACCTACAGACTAAAGATTATTGATGAATCTTCCCCCAATACTGATGCACATTCTTCACAGAGTCCAGCTTGTCGAATAATTTGCTCAGTATACAGTAGATATGCATACTCATACATTGAGTAGATATGGTAAAAGGATACAACCCAAATATTGTTGTCGTTGTTGTTGTTATGTGCCATCGAGTCACTTGCAACTCATAGCGACCTTATGTACAAGAGCCCTAAATGCCATTCTATCCTGTGCCAACCTAGCCATCTCAAATGCAGTCATTCCCATCATTCCAGTCACAGAATCGATTCATCTCTTCAAAGGTCTTCCTCTCCTGCACCGCCCTTCCACTTTCCCAAATATGATGTCCCTCTCCAAGGACCAGTCCCTCCTTGCAACATGCCCAAAGAATATCAACCCAAATGTACACCATTTAAATGTTAAACTATATAATGTTAGGGAGCTCTTGTGGCCTAGTATTAAAAATCTGCACTGCAATCCCTGTTGCATCCAGTTCTAATCCAAAGGTGTGCAATTCTAGTCAGCCAGCTGCTTCTCAGGATAAGGATGGTTAATCTCCTCCTGTACGATTACTGCCTCTGAAACCCACTGGAAGGTCAGCTATGAGTCGATTCCAACTCAACGGTACACAACAATGATGTTCTCTTGCTCTGTTTGCACAAGAGCCTCTTGATCTAGACATAGGTTTCACGTGAACACAATAAAGTGTTCCGGGATTCCTATTCTTCTAAAGGGTAACCATAATTTGTTACAACTCATACATCAAATGCCATTGCATAGTCAATAAGGCACAAAAAGACATTCTTCTGGTATACTTTGTTTTTAGCCAGGATCTGTCTGACGTCAGCAATGATAATCCTAGTGCCACAGCCTCTTCTAAATCCAGTTTGAATCTCTGACAGTTACCTCTCTCTGGAATGTTCTAGTCAGTTTTTAATGATCTTCAACAGTACTTTGCTTGTGTGTGATATTAATACTACTGTTTAATAATCTCTACATTCTATTGAATTCCTTTTCTTGACAATGAGAGCAAATATGCATTTCTTCCAAAAAGGTCAGCGAGGCAGGTATCCTCCAGGTTTCCTTGTATAGTCTGGTGCTCATGCCCGGAGCAGTAGCTGTCATCTGAAACATGCCATTTGTTATTCCGTAATTCCTTGGCCTTTTTCCTTTCTTTCTTCCTTTCCTTCCTTCCTTCCTTTCTTTCTTTCACCAATATCTTCAGTGCAACTTGAATGTCTTCTTTCCTTGCCATTGGCTTTTAATCAAAGGATATTTTCTAAAATAAGATTTATCAACAATCTGTGATGTGCAGATACCACAACCCTGCTTGCTGAAACTGAGGAGGCCCTGAAGCACTTGCTGCAGAAGGTCAAGGACTGCAGCCTTCAATATGGATTGAAGCTCAACATCAAGAAAACAAGGATCCTCTCCACTGAGCCAACTGGCAGCACTGTGATGGATGGTGAAGAGACTGAGATTGTAAATAGCTTGAGTTTGGCTCCACAATCAACACTCTTGGTACTCGCAGCCAGGAAATTAAAAGACGAATTGCTACCCCGCCCAGCCCTCCTGCCTCTCGGTTCCAGCTCTGCCAAGGTTCCCAAAGGCGCCTCCAAGCAGCAGTCCCAGGAGGATCTGCTCCTGCAGGATTTCAGCCGTAACCTTTTGGCCAAGACCTCTGCTCTGTTTTTCGGCAACGCCTTCTTTGTGTCCGCCATCCCTATCTGGCTCTACAGGCGAATATGGCATATGGACCTCGTTCAGTCTGCTGTCTGTATAGTGTGATGACCCTAGTAAGCACTTACCTGGCAGCCTTTGCATACAAGAATGTCCGTCCTCAAGCACAAGATGGCTCAGGAGAGGATGCTGTTTCCAGAGAAGTGCCTCGGAAGCTTTCTGAAGCCGATAATAAGATGTCTCAGAAGGAGAAAGAGGAAAGAATCTTGTAGAAGAAGAATGAAGTTGCTGATTATGAAGTTACTGCATTTTCTATCTTTTATAACAGCACCCTATTTCTGGTTTTGGTCATCGTTGCTTCCTTCTTTATTCTGAAGAACTTCAGCCCCACAGTGAACTACATTTTGTTCATCAGTGCTTTATTGGGACTCATTGCCCTGCTGTCTACTGGCTCCAAGTAGACCACGCTGCCCTTGGCTTCCAAGGGGTGGGTGGCCTGTGGTGTCTGGAAAAGTGGCCAGGTAGCAGGGCGGGACACGCACAAGCTGTTTTTATACTCTGGAATTTGAAGGTTTAAACCCAATGAGATGTAATCCAACATTTATGTCCTGGCTCTTTTTGACACCTTGTTAACATGAAATGAATGGCGAGGGAGAAAAAAAAAAAAATAAGACTAATTGCATTGGGAAAGTTTGCAGCCAGAGACCTCTCCAAAGTACTGAAGAGCAAGGATGTCAGACTGGAGACTGAGGTGCACCTAATCCAACCATAGTCTTTGCAATCACTTGCTATGCATCAGAGAGTGGGACAATGACTAAGGATGATAAAGAATTAATACTTTTGAGCTGTGGTGCTGGAGAAGAGTACTGAAAATATACCATGAACTGCTAAGAGAACAAACAGGTTTGTCCTAGAGAGGGTTAAATCAGGATGCTCCTTGGAGGCAAGGATTCTGAACCTTAATCTGACCTACTTTAGACATGTTACAAGGGGGGACCAGTCCTTGGAGAGGGACGTCATGCTTGGGAGGGTGGAGGGACAGTGCAAAAGAGGAAGACAAGACTCTCGATGAGATGGATTGAGTCAGTAACTGGGATAATGGAAATAGGTATGTCAGAGACAATAAAATTGGCACAGGATAGAGCAGGGTATAGGGCTATTGCACATCGGGTTGCTATGAGTCCCAGGCAACTTGAAGGCACATAACAATAACAAGTACAATTTCCATGTCAGTCAGTTTTTCTCGGTACAGTGATTCTGGGTATTCTTCCATCTTCATTTCATTTTTCATTATTTTTGTTTTCCCATCAAACCTCCAAGTTTTGCAACTTTAGGCTTGAATCTAGTTTTCAGTTCTTTTAGCTTGAGAAATGCCAATCAAGTTCTTCTATTTAGGGGCCTAATATTATGTTTACATTCCCAAATGATTTAGCTGATTTGAGAATGTGTTGGAGTTGAGAATCACTAAGATAATTTATGGCAAGCAAGTCCTTCCAGAATTAAATTCCTGCCCTCCTTATTGGTCCTCCCTCTTCTGAGGTAATATCCATGAGGTCTGCTATCCAAACCACATGTAATATTTCCCACCTGCAGCTCTATTCACTTCTTTCCCTAAAAGCCCCTGATCTACCCCAGACCACGCTGGTTTTTTGTAGCAAACCAAACCAAAATCAGTTGCTATTTAGCCTAATCAAGATCTTCCCACATGTGTCAGAGCAGAGCTGGGCTCTCTAGGGTTTGCAATGGCTCACTTTATAGTAGATAGCCTGGATTTTCTTCTGAAGTAGCTCTGGGTAGATGCAAACCTTCAACCTTTCACATAACAACCCATTTCATGACAACAGAAGACCACACTAAATGCAGAGCATTTTTGCTTATTAGATAGTAGGTACTCAAAGGTGTTTGCTCAATGAATACATTTTTGCATCTCTTGCAACTGTGGGGGCAGGAATTTGCAGAACGAATTTGTTGTTCTGTATAACGTACATGACCAGAGACTGAAGTGTTGGAAGGAAAGGGAGATGCATTCCAAAATTTATGACAAAGCAAATGCCCCATTTAACAGCAACCAGTACTGCAGATGCCTGTTCAGGCTTCCCTTCTGTGGTCCTACTGATGAGCCCGCATGACAACCATACATCTCCTTCCAGACTATCAGGCTGAACATGAAGAAACAGGTCTTGCCACTCAATCAAATGTCTTCTGCTCATAACTGGGTAACGACATAGCCATGAGACTCTTAATAGGGGCATTTGCTCCTAGAACAATTGTAAAACCTATTTTTACAATTTGTTCAAATAGCTTTACTGTTCTTTCCATCACTGCATGCCTGTTTTCTAATTCTTCATATATTCCTCATAGGTAAGAGCAGTGACTGTTTTCCACAAAAGGTCACACCGTTTACACAAAATGAAGCTGTGATAATTTTGACCTTTTCCATACTTTTAAAACGCAAATCCAATACATTATGACATTTTACCCTCCTTGCATTCCTTAAAAATATGGACATTGCTAATGTGTCATAATACTACTTCACCTCCAGGATTGTTAGTGGGATTACACTGACAAAGTTACGACCACACAGAAAGAATAAAATGCTTCCTGGGCCTTCATCATCTGTTTCTCTTTTAATCAGACTCTGCAGCAGCCCCTGGCCGGTGATGACCACTTAGAACACTCCATCTGGAAAATTAGTGCCTGGGTACACCCAACTTCTAAGGAAGAATTAGCCATGTTGAAAATCTATTATCATGTTCATTCCTGCTTCCTTCTACAGTCTCTGTAAAAATGTCATAATGTTGTGATTTCTGGGCAATTAGAGCACCTGGGCTTTCTCTTAAGGAGAAAAACTAGAACATCAGTTAACGTTCTTCGCACTCTATTTTTAAATGGGCATTCTCTAATAATTTCCTTTCCTGTCTCACCAAACTTACATTTCTCCTTCCTTTCGCCCACCCTCCACCTCACCTGCTGAAGACTGATAATGTGGTACTAAAAATACCAAGTCTAGCTCACAAACACTTCTCTGGAAAATTTGGATTTGATTTTGTAACTTGTGTAAAGTGTTCTCTTAATCACTCCATTCCCAGTCTTAAACATTTTCTATTAATTATTCCATAAACAGTGATGTATCCCACTATACCTCAACCCCCTCAGGACACATTCACAGAGCGGAAGGTGGGCTTTCCACTGAGACACATTTAAGCGGAAATGACATTAACATCTAAATAGACATTTAGATATAAAATTTTTAAAATAGCACATATACTAACAGCAAATTAATTTTGTGTGCAGTTGAAAGAGTATTGCCATCAAAAGCTCACAATGGAAGAATTCTAGAATGAATCTTTTTGTTCTGTAGAAGTAAATTCATGCTTCTAAGGACCTTGAGCAATTTCTCTGGTCTTCATCAATCCTCAAAATAAACCTATGGAGTATGTAAGATTACGTTAACTTTATGATTTAACTGGCTTTCCTTAGACCACACAATTAGCAACAAATCTGCGCAAGCCCCCTATTTCCCAGCCAAGTGCCCAGGACAGTGATTTAGAGCACCATGCTTTTCACTCTGAGGACTGTCTCCCCGCCTCCTCCCTCCCCTCCCCAAGCTGCATTGTTTCCTAAAAGCTGAGAAGACACTTGGGAAACCAATTACATGCAAATGTTCTTGTCTATTTGCATTCCTTTATTTCTCTAGGAAAAGATATCTCAGCTAAAGAGAAAAATAAGACATTAAGAAACACACCCTCAAAACTTCATAGTTTTTTTAGAACTATAGTTGTGCACCAACAAATCCCTACGTACACACATACAAATGCAAGTGTATGCATGCGGGCACACCCAATGCATCCCCAAAAACCTCACATCTTTCATTAAATTGCCATATATGAGAAACACTCCTCTGGCTGAAGAACCTTTTTTTTCCTTTCTTTCCAAGAGTAAGCTTGGTAGAGTGCATATAATAACAAAATATAAATCTAAGAGAGACCATTTTTTCCTGGGATGTACTGCCTCTACAAATTAAAATCCAGAGCATGTGATGGGTGACAATTTTATTATTATTTCAGTCTGTTCAGAGGACAATAGTAATAGAATGAAATACACGAATTCTTGGATGTGCATTGATCACTGATTCACCCAACGCTAATTAAGACCACATTGCTTTCACAGCTTGTGGGACTTTTGCCATTAAAGATATTCCATCAACAAGATATGTGTCCCACAGAGAAAATAAGTGCCCACCTGAGGGACCTCCACATTCAGAGAGAGAACGGTGAGATTAAATCATCAGAACACAAACTAGAGAAATGGTGTTGCTCAAGGTAATAGTTGGACACCTAAATAAAATATAAATAGTGAGTCTCAAATCCCAGAATTTGTCAGTTTGAAAACTTGATTTACCAGCTGCAAATTTCATTATTGAATCCACTATGCATATCTAAATTAGCAGCCTGGAACAGCAAGAACATTTCAAAGAACCAAGACATGGAAATTACTGAGAGAAAATAACAAGCTCAGAAAATAAACCCAAGTAAGAATGTGTGAAATATTAATGTTTTCTCAAGCTGAGTGTTTGATGTAAGGTGTGATAATGGCATTGTGACTATATATTACAGATGAGACTTATATTGCTGTCCTTATTAATGGAATGGAAATTTGCCTTAAAAATGCTAAAAAAACCTGAAAATATTAGAAGAGTTGAGGAAATGCTGATCATTGTTGAAACTGGATAGCAATACATGTGAATTTATTATTGTATTTTATCTGCTTTTATATATTTCTGAAATTTTTCATTATGATTTTTTTCAGAAAATATACTTTTTTTCACAGAAAAAAGGGAACTGTTGCTGTTGTTGTTGTTATGTGCCTTTGAGTTGCCTATGACCCATAGCAACTCTACGTACAGCAGCTGTGAACCCTGTCCTGTCCTGAGCCAGTCTCACTAATTCTGACCCACCAACCTGTATTAACCTAGTCACTGTATCAATCATCTCATTCAGAGTCTTCCCATCCTATGCTGCTCCTCCACCCTTCTGAGCATGGTGTCCTTCTCCAGGGATGGGCTTCTCCTGACCACGTGCCCAAAGTATGTGAGATGGAACTTCAAAATCCTAGCTTCCAAAGAAAGGCTTGGTTTCACCTTCTCCAAGCAGACCTATTTGTGAGCTCTGGTGGCCTAGAGGCAAGAAGCTGCACTGCAGTCCCAGAGGTGTGCACTTCAAATCCACCAGATGCTCTGCTGGAAAAGGAGGTACTATCCAAGACAGACCTATTTGTTTTCCAGGCAGTCAACGGTATGTTCAAGACTCTTCTCCGGCACTACAACTTGAAGGCACCAATTCTTCTGTCATCCTTAGTCATTGTCCAGCCCTTAGATGTATAGCAAGTAATTGCGAAGACCATGGCCTGAGTTAGTTTCTAGACTGATATTTTTGCTTTTCAATACTCTGGAGAAGTCCCAACAGCAGATTTTCCCAATGCAATAATAAAACTTTCCAGAAGCAATAATAAAACTGTAGTAACTTGAGCTGATTAAAGACTTCATCCAGTTTTAAGCTAGATTAATATGAAAAGGCGCAAACCCAAGCATATTTTAGTAAAGTTCTAGGACAGACAGAAAAATCTCTAGGAGAAAATAAAACAAATGATCCTTCAAAGGGGGAGGAATCATATTAGCGCTGACATGTGACGCAAAGGAGCTGTGGTGATATAGTGGTCTGGCAATCAACTATGAACTGAAAAATGGACTGTTCAAATACATCAGCTGTTCCCTAGGAGACAGATGTAGCAGTCTATTTCCACAGCTATTACAGTCTAGGAAACTACGGGTACTTAGTCTATGCCCTATAGTGTCATTGTGACTTGGAATCAACTTAATAGCAATGAGTTTGAAGTTGACAGGCTTCAGAGTAAAGAATCTCAACCCAAGAATGTTTTTCCCACTATAATAACATTTATCTTCCAAATAGATAACCTATTGAAGATCATATAAGAATACAGAGAATATTAGTTCTTAAATACTCTAACCTTTGAAAAATAAAAACACTTAGCAAAAATGTCCAAATAAGGTACAAATGTTCACAATAAAATACCTGAGTCTAGGAGAAGTTTATGGAGAGAAAAATAGTGGTGAGCAATGAATACTTATGATTGTCTGTGTAATCAAACCGAAATGACAGATTGTGTGAAAATAGATCATGATTGATAAACTGGAATCCCTAAAATAGAGTTGAATGGAATTAACATTGTTTAGAGTCATGGCGTCATTCCATCTTGTTAAGGGTCTTCCTCCTTTCCACCTTTCCCAGCAGGACATCTTCTTCCAAGGGCTGGCTCCAACTGGCAATGTGCCCAGCGTATATGTAAAGATATTTCATCATCTTTGTCTCTAAGGAACATCCTGGTTGCCTCTCCTCCAAGACACATCTATTTGTTCTTGTCAGTTCATGAGACACTCAATAATCTTCTCTGGCATTATAATTCAAAGGAATCTATTCTTTTTTTCATCTTTATTCATTGTCTGACTTTCATACCTGAGCATATTTTAATAAAGTTACTGTATTTGATATCATAAGGGTTTTTACTTGTCAATACTATTAACATAGAAATGTTTCTTCCTTCTCTTGATTTGTATTTTTATGCTTATTCTGTGTGAGAAATTTTTCTTATGTTATGAGTAATTTATTTTGTTTTGAAATACCCATTCTTATCTTTTGCCCATTTATATAGTAGGTTGTTTTCTTATACTGATTTGTATATATTAAGGAAGATTTGGTGGCCTAGTTGCAAAGTGCTGCACTGTAATCCTAAAGACATTGAAGCTCAGCATCAAAAAAAACAAAGATTCTCACTACTGGGCCAGTTGAAAGCACCATGATTGATGGAGAAGAGATTGAAGTTGTTAACAATTACAGCTTGCCCGGCTCCACAATCAACACTCTCGGTGCCAGCAATCAGGAAATCAAGAGACAAATTGCATTAGGTATATCTGCTGTCAGGGAGAGTACTGAAAAGCAACAATGTTAGTATAGATAGAGACTAAGGTGTGCCTGTTCCAGTCCATGGTCTTCTCAATTACTTACTATGCATCAGAGAGCTGGATAATGATTAAGGGTGATAGAATAAGAATTGATGCCTTTGAGTTGTGGTGCTAGAGAATAGTCTTGAACCATGGAGCACTAAGAAAATTAATAGGTTTGTCTTGGAGAAAGTGAAACCAAGTTTCTCTTTGGATGCTAAAATTTTGAAGTTCTGTCACCTACTTTGGACATGTGGCCAGGAGGGACTGATCTTTGGAGAAAGACATCAGGCTCAGAAAGGTAGAGCGACAGCGAAGGAGAAGAAGACCCCAGATGAAATCGATTGATAGAGTAACTGGAGCAATGGAAGTAGGTGTGTCAGAGTCAGTGAGACTGGCTCAAGACAAGACAAGATTGAGAGCTATAGGTCACTAGAAGTCGCAGGCAAGTTGACGGTCCATAACAACAATAAATATTCCATGGCAAAGGTTGTGTGGTGGTGTAGTGGTCTAGCACTCAATTGTGAACTCAAAATTTGACTGTTCAAATACATCAGCTGTTCCCTAGGAGACAGATATTCTCAATCTACCATCATGGCAATTACAGCCTGGGAAACTATGGATAGTTCTTCTCTGTCCTACGGTGTCATTATGACTTGGAATCAACTCAACAGCAATGAGAAGCAATTAAAATACCACAGCTTTCATCAGGGACATTTTAGTCTTCAAACTGACATCCTATCCTTTAGAATTTTAGAGAGGTCCTTCACACCTTTTCCTAATGCAATACATCTTTTAATTTCTTGACTGCAGTTATTATGGATATTAATTATGGATCCAAGCAAAATTAAATCACTGACAACTTCATACTTTTCTGTACTTCATTCTGTTGCCTATTTGTCTAGTGGTAAGGTTTGGTTTTCTTGGTATTGAGATATAATCCATATTTAAGGTCATAGTCTTTGATCTTCTACAGCAAGTGTTTTCAAGTCTTCACTTTCTGCAAGCAAGCTTATATCATCTGCATAATACAGGTTGTTGATTAATCTTCCTCAGATCCAGTAGTCACATTCTTTTTCATATAGTTCAGCTTCTTTAATTATTTAAAAGTGAAAATGTTGTTGTTGTTGCTGCTGCTTGTTATTAGAGGTGTCACAGAGTACAGTACTACTCATAATGACTCTAGGAACATTCAACCCGAACCGTGCCCTATCTTGTACCATCCTCATCATCTCTAACACAGTAGAGCCCATTGCTGAAGTCATTGTGTTAGTCTATTTAATTGGGGTTCTTCCTCTCCTTTGCTGAACCTCCATCTTTTCAAGCATGATGTCCCTCTCCAAGAAATAGCCTCTCTTAGCTACATGTTCAAAGTATGAAATATGAAGCTCCATCTTTGCCTCCAAGGAGCACTCTAGCTGTACTTTCTCCAAGACATATCTGTTTGTTCTTTTGGCACTCTGTAGGATATACAGTACTCTTCTCCAACACCACAAATCAAAGGTATCAATTATTCTTCCATCACCCTTATTCATTGTCCAGTTCTCTGATGTGTAACAAGTGATTTAGAAGACCATGGCCTAAATCAGGCACACCTTAGTCATCAAACTGACATCATTGCTCTTTAGCATTTTGAAAAGGTCCCTGACAGTGAACTTGCCCAGTGCAATACATCTCCTAATTCCCTAATTGTTGGTACCAAGGGAGTTGCTTGTTGATCCAAACAAAATGAAATTATTGACAGCTTGAATTCTTCCTCCATGTCCTTAAAGTTTTTGTTGGTCCTGTGGTGAGGACCTTTGCTTTCTTTATGTTGAGATGTAATTCATGCTGAAGGCTGGAGTCCTTGATCTTCTGCAGCAAATGCTTCATATGTTCCTCACTTTAAGCAAGCAAGGTTGTGACATCTGCATACTGCAGGTTGTTGGTAAGTTTTCCTCCAATCCTGATGTCATATTCCTCTTCATATTTGTGAATTATTTGCTTCATGAATTATTTGCTCAGCATATAGATTAAATAGGTATGGAGAAAAAACACAATCCAGTGTTCTCTTCCTCCATCAAGACAATAACTAAAGTATAGATTTGTCATTAATTCAATTAGGTGTTCTGGAATTCCCATTCTTCCAAAGTCAGAAATAATTTGTTATGATCCACACAAACAAATGTCCTTCATAGTAAAAAAACAAAAACAAAAAAACCCCACCACAAATAGGCATTCTTGTCTTTTCTGCCTTTCGCTAGGATCCATCTGACATTAGAAATGAATGACACGGCCAATATCATGACCCATTCTAAACCCAGCTTGAACTTCTGGCAGTTCCCTGCCAATGTACTGTTGTAGCTATTTTGAAAGATCTTCAGCAATATTTTGCTTGCATGTGATATTAGTGTTGTTGTTGTTGTTGTTAAGTGCTGTTGAGTCGTAGGCAACTACATGAACGTAGGCAACCCTATGAACGAAAGTCCTCAACATTTGTATGACTTTCATCCTTTCTCCAGGTTCATAGAGTTTCTGGAGGCAAACTATTACGGAAGTGGATGCCACTCCTGCTTCCAAGCTTGTTTTAATCTGGGAGCTCCACCAAACACTGTCCACCATGGGTAACCATTATTGCAATTTGACACATCAGTGTCATAGTGTTCAGCGTCACAGCAACCACAAATTACCTCTGTACAGAAAGTGGACATACCAGGGCTATATGACCCAGAAGAATGTTTCACCAAAAACAATTTAATAAAACAAGCCTGAGGGCCACAGATTAGAGTTACTCACCTTTGGCTTGGTAGCATTACTTTCTGTCCACTAGGCCAACTGATTTCTCTCTATGCTGATGCTATTGTTGTTAAATGCCGTCGAGTCATAGGCAACTCATAGCTACCCTATGAACATAAGTCCTCAACATTTGTGTGACTTTCATCCTCTCTCCAGGTTCATAGGGTTTCCGGAGGCAAGCTATTACGGAAGTGGATGCCACTCCTGCTTCCAAGGTTGTTTTAATTATTTGATAATTTCCACATTCTCTTGGATCACTTTTATTGGGAATGGGAACAAATACAGATATCTTTCAGTCAGTCACCCATTCAGCTGTCCTCCAAATTTCCTCGCATAGACTGGTGAGCACATCCAGAGCTGTGTCTGTTAGTTGAAATATATTAACTGGTATCCCATCGAATTCTGTGGCCTTGTATTTTGCCAGCACCTTTGGTGCAGCTTGAACTTCATCTCTCATTACTGTTGGCACTGGTTCATATTGTACTTCCTGAATTTGTCAGTGTTGACTAACTCTTTTTTGGTACAGTGATTCTGTATATTCCTTGTATCATCTATTGATGCTTCATGGATCTTTCAAGATTGTGCCAATAGCATCTCTCAGTATTGCAACTCAAGGCTTAAATTTGTTTATCAATTTTTTTCAGGTTGAGAAATGCACAGCGAGTTCTTCCCTTTTTATTCTCTGACTGCAGGTCTTTGTACATTTAATTATAATATTTTGCTTTTTCTTCTTGAGCTGCCCTTTGAAGTCTTGGGTTCAATTATTTTACTGTAGCATCTCTTCCTTTCATTTTGGCTTCTCAGAGCTCTAATGCAATTTTTCTAGTCTCTTCTAACATCCTTTTTGGTTTTTTTCTTTCTCCTCCTTTGTAATGACCTTTTGCTCTGTTCATGGATGATATTTTTATGTTCTTTCACAGTTCCTCTTGTCTTCTATTAGTAGGGTTCAATGCTTTAAATTTGTTCTTGGGTTGATTCTAAAATTCAACTGGCATAGACTCAAGGTCATATTTTTGTTCCTGTGAACCAGCATTAATTTTCTTTAGCTTCAAAGAAGAGGAAATAGTGATATGCTATTTTAAAAATAATAGATCTATATTTGTCAAACTATGAACATAGTAAAAGGGATAGTAAACTTAAATAGAATAAAAATATTGGCAAGAAAAACATTAAATTATAGATTTGGAGAACAAAAAAAGTGTTAAAGGCAAGAGAGTAAAGAACAATTTAAGATAAATAAATAGTAAGCACAGGGAAACAAAATTTTAAAAACCAATCATTGCACAAAATGTAAATGGAACCAATTTAATTATCTAAAAATTAAAAAAAATCAAACTCCTTGCCTTCCAGTTTGAACAATTCCTAGCTTACCCTCCTCCACCAGGTTTTCAAAGGCTGTACATCATATAGGAAGAGATTGCCCATCTTTCCCCCACAGAGTAGCTGGTGGATTTTAACCACCTGCCTTTGGGTTGGCAGTGCAACTCCTTACCACTAGGCTATGAGACATTTTTATTTCTATTTCTTTCTTTTATATATATATTATATATGTTATGTTATATTATAATCACCACTTGATCAATCAGCAGCTTCATGATGGAAGGAGAAGAGATTGAGATTATTGATAACTCTAGCTTTCTTGTTTCTACAATCAACACTCTTGGCACCAGCAGTCAGAAAATCAAAAGACTAATTGCATTGAGATAGTCTGATATCAGGGATCTCTCTAGAATATTGAAGAGCAAAGATGTCTGAAAACTAAGGTGCACCTGATCCAGGCAATAATCATCACAAGTACTTTCTATGCATCCAAGAGCTGTACAATAACTAAGGATGATAGAAGAAGGATTGATGTCTTTGACTTGTGGTGCCAGAGAAGAGTGTTATGAACATATTATGTACTGACAGAAGAACAAACAGGTCTGTCCTGGAGAGAGGGAAACCAGGCTAGTCCCTGAAGGCAAGGATTTTGAGGCTCCTTCTCAAATGCTTTGGGCATTTGGCCAGGAGGGACCCATCCTTGGTGAGGAAAAACATGCTTGGAAGGGTGAAGGGTCAATTTAGGAAAGGAAGAGGTGGGATTAAATGGATTGAATCAGTGACTGGAGAAATGGGATTACATCTGTCAAAGACAATGAGATTGACTCACGATATGGCACAGTTCAGGGACTCAGAACTAATGTACACAGGCAACTCAATAACACACAACAACTCTATTATGTAATCTCAAATGAAACTAAGTAACTTAAAGGAAATGGAGGATTTACGGGGTGAAGAAAACACTTTAAAACTATTATTAATGCCCGCATCCTACACACACACACACACACACACACACACACACAAACACAAACAGCAACAACAAAAAACAATCAATAAAACCCAAACTATTATTAATATGATCTGAGAATTTTTTTAAAAGAAAGGTATATCATCTCTGAAAAAAAAACCACAATGTTAAAACAGGATTATGTTGAGAATAAAGCAAGGGCCATTAGAAATTAAAATAAGTATCTAGACACGAAAAGAATCACAGAAAGGTAAAAACAATATTGTTGTTGAGTTGAAAAATAAAGATTTCTCCTAAAAAAAAAAACAAAACAAAAAGGCAAAGAAATTGACAATAGAAGAGAAAAACATTTTAAAAATGTTCTGAATAATGACAATTATTGGCAGATAGGCAAGGACCAAATCAACAAAAATCATAAAAATATAAGCAAAATGTAAAATTTAGCTTCAAAAGTAAAGAAATAATTCAACAAAATTTTCCGGAAATAAAGAACATGAGTTTCCATCTGGAAACAGTCCACAGAAAGCCCAACACAGTAGGTGGAAAAAAAGGACCCAAAACAGTTGTAAAAAATTACATGTAAAAGTCCTAAAAGTTAAAAATATCCCCATATATGTAGGGTCATACGGTCACACGTCATAATATAAATCTTCTCTAAAACTTGCTTTTGAATGTAAAGGAGCTAAAGTAAAGGAAGAAATAAAAGAGCTGAACAGAAGATTTCCGTGGCCGTCTTTAGAAAACAAAGAATCATGACATGTGCTAATACCTGGAGTTAGAAAATCTAAAGTGAAGATGTTTGCCATTTCTCAAGATGAAAGAACTAAAGAGAAAAATCAAACATCAAGTTACAATATTAAAGACTTCTACAAGCAAAACGTTGAATGACACAGGAGCTTCAGAAAACAAAATGTCTCTCTTGATACACAGCCAAAAATAACAGAATTGAAGTACTAAAAGGGACTGGTTGATTTTCAGTCATTTTCAGAAACAGTATTTGATTAAGAACCTGTTATGAGTATTTTAAGTATATGAAAGCATACCACAAGTGTGATGTGAAAACATATTGGTTTAAGTTTAAGAATAAGAAACATGTTATAAATTTGCCATGAAAATATATTATACAAGTTTGTTATGAAAACATTTTATGAATTTGCTGTGAATATATATAAATTGAAGTGTACTAAAACTGTTTGATATAAACATGCCCAAAGAGGCCCCTATTTGCCTGTGAGTCCCCCCTGGCCTCAACATGTCTAAATCCCTGATGAGAAAATATAACTTGTTACTGCCCATGTTGCTAAGGAAATGTAACTGGTATAGAAGATGACTGGTGAAACCAATGCTTCTTTGAAACTAATGTGATTGGTCATACAACTTGTTTTAAAACTAACATGGTTTGTAAAACCCAAAGTTTGAATACTGTTGTTGTTGTTGTTGTTATGTGCCGTCGAGTCGCTTGTGACTCATAGAGACCCTATATACAACAGCCCTAAAAAACGTGCTCTATCCTGTGCCAATCTCATTGCCTCTGACACACCCATCCCGAATACCCCAGTCACTGAATCAATCCACCTCATAGAGGGTCTTCCCCTCCTGCACCGTCCCTCCACTCTACCCAGCATGATGTCCCTCTCCAAAGACCTGTCTCTCCTAACAACATGTCCAAAGTATGTCAGACGAAGCCCCAGAATCCTTGCCTCCAACGAGCAGCCTGGTTTAACCCTCTCTAGGATGAATCTGTTTGTTTTCTTGGCAGTCCAGGGTATATTCAATACTCTTCTCCAGCACCACAGCTCAAAGGCGTCAATTCTCCTTCTATCCTCCCTAGTCATTGTCCAACTTTCTGATGCATAACAAGTGATTGCAAAGACCATGGCCTGTATCAGGCGCACCTTCATCTCCAAAGAGACACCGTTGCTCTTGAGTACTTTAGAGAGGTCATTAACAGCAGACTTTCCCATCACAATACGTTTTTTGATTTCCTGGCTGCTGGTGTCAAGAGTGTTGACTGTGGAGCCGAGCAAACTGAAGCTGTGAGCAATCTCAATCTCTTCGCCATCTGGAAAATAAATATCATAATCAAAATAATACTTGTCTACCAGGCTATATAGAATCTAATCTATTTTCCCAGGAGTTTCTTTTTATAAACTATTCCCAACTTCCTCATATCTCCTGAAATGCTGGAAGGAGGAAATTTCCTTTATATTTCCAAATATTGTCAATTAGAAGCATCTGAATGAGTGACATTGTTGAGAAATTTGGTTTTAATCTAAACCCTTCAGCCCAAGTCAGGTACCTACTTGAGGTTCAGAGAAACAAAGAATGGTTCCAAGCTATTCAGTGCACTTCATAAAGGAGATTGGATCAGACTTTCTTCTGGTGGCAAAGGATTTTTAACACTTCAATTGTGCAATGACAAGATAACTAAAAATTTTTTTCCTTATGTATATGGTCTTATGTGCATTGGGGATTTTACATAAATAGGGTGTGAACTTCTGCATTTCATTAGTTTTCCAGAAACCTACATCAGCCAAAAAAGTGCAGAAGGAAATATCACTCAGTCACATTCTGGATAACCTGCACCTCTGAACTACATTCATTCATTCATTTGTTGCTGGCAAGTTATAAGTGACTCATATCTGTCTCTCCATTGGGTTCCCAAGGTTGCATATCACATGGTAGCGTATTGTCCATCCTTCTTCCATGGGGCTATTGTGGGTTAAAGCTGCTAGAGAGGTTCAGCCTTTGGTTTAACAGCGTGACTCCTTAGGGACTACACTGCCAGGACTCCCTTTGACCTATATTGCTGATGTTTGTGTTAGGTGCCATTGAGTTGGGTAAGACGCATAACAACCCTATAAACAACAGATCTGAACTCTGTCCTATCCTGTGGTATTTTCATAATTCCTGACATTCTTAAGCCCATGTTGCAATTACTGTGTTAATCCATATTGTTGAAGGTCTTCCTATATTGTTGTTGTTATGTGCTGTCAAGTTGATTGCAACCCTTAGCAAACCTATGTACAAGAGCAGGAAACCCTGCTCTATCCTGTGCCAGCCCTATTACCCCAGTCACTGAATCAATCAATCCACCTCATCGAGGGTCTTCCTCTCTTGGACTGTCCCTCCACTCTACCAAACATGATGTCCCTCTCCAAGGACTGGTCGACTTTCTAACATGACCAAAGTATGTCAGACAGAGCTTCAGAATCCTTGCGTCCAAGGAGCAGCCCTGTTTCACCCTCTCCAGGACAAACATTTTTGTTCTCCTAGCAGTCTATGGTATATTGTTGTTATTGTTGATTGCCTTCAAGTTGAGCACAACCCATAAAGACCTTATGAACAAAACGCCTGAAGCCCCTCTACAACCATCAACATTTATCAAAAAGTTCATAGAGTTTCCAGAGGCATGTTGTTCAGGAAGTGGATGCCACTCCTACTTCCAAACCTGTCATAGAATGTTATTGTTTGAGTCACCTAAGATGTATAGCGACCCTATGTACAGCATTTCTGAACACTTCCCTGTCCTGAGCCAGTCTCACTAATTCTGACACACCAACCCGCATCAGCCCAGTTACTGTATCAATTCATCTCATCTGGGGTCTTCCTCTCCAGCACAGTGTGTCTGCCCTTCCAAGCATGATGTCCTTCTCCAAGGACCAATCTCTCCTGGCCACTTGCCCAAAGTAAGTGAGGCCAAGCTTCAAAATCCTAGCCTCCAAGGAGAAACTTGGTTTCACCTTTTCTAAGACAGAACTATTTGTATGCTGTTGCTGTTATTGTTATGTGCTTTCGAGTCACCTGCGACTCATAGCGACCTTACGTAAAACAGCCCTAAGCCCTGCTTTATCCCTTGCCAATCTCATTGTCTCTGACACACCTATTCCTATTACCCCAGTCGCTGAATTAACCCATCTTATCAAAGGTCTTCTTCTCCTGCACTGTCCCTCCACCCTCCCAAGCATCATGTCCCTCTACAAAGGCCTGGTCCCTCCTTGCAACATGTCCAAAGTATGCCAGATGAAGCTTCAGAATCCTTGCCTCCAAGGAGTAGCCTAGCTTCACCCTCTCCAGGACTGACATTGTTGCTCTTCAGTACTTTGGAGAAGTCTCTAATAGGAGACTTTCTCAATGCAATTTGCTGTTTAATTTCCTGGCTACTGGTACCAGTGAGTGGTACAAATCTATCCTTTATTGACAGTGAGATGCAATCCATACTGAAGGGTGTATTCTTTAATCTTCTGCAATGAGTGCTTCAAGTCCTCCTCACTTTCAGCAAACAAGGTTGTGTCATCTGCATAATTCAGGTTATTGATGAGTCTCCCTCTGATCCTGATGCCACATAGAGTCCAATTTGTTTCTTTTTTTTACTTTTTTTATTATTATTAAATTTTATTAATTTTAATGAACATTTACAGAGATTTTGGTTTTTCATTCATTCATTGTTGCACTATTTTCTCTACCCTCCTCCCCAGTTCGCTCTTCTTTCCCTCCCCCTTGAAAGTCTGTTTTAATTGTCCCATTGCCACAGTGCTTGTCAAAGCCAGTTCTGATTAATCTCCTTTGTCAGTGTGTGCTTTGCCATTCCCTATCACTCCTCCCTGAGAGAGACTTCACCCTGATTCATAAGGAAAAGGGAACAGTGTATTCTCTTAGCTACTTCCTGCTGAAAAGGGACGCTGTAGGTTTCAGGGTGAGAGTCCAATTTCTTGAATAATTTTAATACAGAGTGAATAGGTTTGGAAAGAACCCATAACCCTAATGTACATACTCCCTTCTTAATTTTAAACCATGTAGTGTTTCCCTGCTCTGTTCACACAACAGGCTCCTGGTCAGGTTTCACATGAGCAAAATTAAGTGCTCTGGGATTCCCATTCTTTCCAATTTCAGCCACAACTTGATATGACCCACAAAGTCAAATATCTTTGTATAGTCAATAAAATACAAATAGGTATTCTTCTAGTATTTTCTACTTTCAGCCAGGATCCATCACCAGCAATGATATCCCTGGTGCCATGATCTCTTCTAAATCCTGCTTGAAATTCTGGCAGTTCCTTGTCTATGTAATATTCTAGCCATTTATAAAGGCAGAGACCTACCACCTAGATAACTTTAAAAGGGGCGATATTCATTCATTGAAGTAACTTAGCCAGTCTTTTAGTTTCTCTGAGGTCAGTTCTCTCAGTGGGAAAGACATATAATGCCCACCTTCTAAGATTTATGTAAAAACTGTCACCCATACACTGCATTGAAGGGAATACTAAATGTCAGTTGTAATATATTTCCTTTCACATTTTCACAGTAAAAACTATTTTAAGCAAAGCATGAAAATACAGTGTTAACATTTCTCTTTAAGTTTAGACTATTTTATCATCAGTTCCTACCATCACATTTTTCTGTGTGGCTTTGTTCTTGTGTTTCTTTGTTATTTTAGTAATCCATTTCAGTTTGTTCAAAGTCTATAGCAAGTCGTCTGGGCTATCTTCATAAGCAAACTGTTTTGGAGAAGCCACCTAGTTTCCACAGGCCTACCTTCTTAAGTTCAAGGAGCAACTTCCCAAGAATGCTCACATGGTGCAAGAACTATGCCTTTTGCTCTTTTCTGCATTCAGATCAGTTGAAAGGTGAAGAAGGCTTCTCTGGAGGGCAGGTTGAACAAAGAGTAATCTGAAATAGGAGGGAAAGGAGTGCTTATGGTCCCCAGGGTAATTTTCATAAGCATGAATGTTTCACTGCAAGTAAGGATACTTGACTCAGGTCATGCTTGAAGATTGATGTTGTTGTTCTTATGCTGCCATTGATGTGAATATAATTCAAAGCAACTCTGTACAATGGTTCTGAATCTTGCCCTATCTTGAGTAATTGAGAAGATCCTGGCTTGGATCAGGTGCACTTTAGTCTCTAGACTGACATCGTTGTTCCTAAGAACTTTGGAGAGATCCCTGACAGCAGACTTTCCCAAAGACTCATCTTTTGATTTCCCAACTGCTAGTGCCAAAAGTGTTGATTGAGAACTTGAACAAAATGAAATTGTTAACAACCTCAATCTCTTCACCATTCATCATGATACTACCAATTAGCCCAGTGGTAAGAATCTTTGTTTTCTTGCAGTTGAGATGCAGTTCTTCCCCATCTTCCTCAGTGTCAAATTGAAAATGAGAACACAAGGAATCTCCATATGGAGGATGTTTTCTTGAGAGAACCATGATCACCATCTCAAAATAGTTCTTTCACTTCACCAGCAATAGTGATGACATGAGAACTGTCTAGGAAACATGCAAAATAGTTGAGAATCTATTTAATCTTAAGAAGTGGAGAGTAAAGGGAGGTCTGGTGGCCTAGTGGCAAGAAGCTGTGTTGCAATCCCAAAGACATGCATTTTTAATTCACCAGATGCTCTGCTGGAGAAAGAGGGGCAATCAGCTCCTGTGCCAGTTGGATCTGACTCGAGGTACATGAAAAAAAAGGAAGGGGAAATGTAGTAGAAAATCACATGTCCATACACCTCAAGGAGTAAATCAAAACCTGCGTGCTTTTGACTAATATATCTGAGAAATAAGTAGACCTGAAGTTATTAAGACAACACCTTCAATTTGAGGGCAAGGTGATTTTGGGGTATATATAAAGGTGGTGAGTAGGCAGTAAGAAACATGAGTTTAAACCAAAATGAAAAATTTGAGATGAAGACAAATATTTGGGAATTGTCCTGATATGTGCAGGCGCCAGAATGCTCGAGAAAAATTGAAAATAATATAGATTTCAGACAATTAATAATCTAAAATCTAAACAATTGAATATGGCAGTGAGTATAATGTGACAGTGAAATGACTCAGAGCCTCTGGTTTTCCTAGTTTCAGACATTCCTACTTGGTGCAATTTAAAAAGAAGTTGAAAAAAATAAAGAGAAACATTGGGGCTTGTCCCTCTACTTTCTGCTGCCCCCATTAAAGTAAGTCACTGCCATTAAAGTGTTTTAAGTTAGTATAGAATGAAAATGAAAAGTAGTGGGTTATAGAATCAGATTAGGATTTGAATCTCAATCCCAAAGTGTAGTATATGTATGACCTTTGATACATCATCTAATCTCCTGGTAAGTAATTTAGTGAGAGGATTTTTTTTTTCTAAAAGTATTCTAATGAATGATACAGGAATACACTGAATAAATAAAAGTTGTTAACATATTGTTGAAACAAGAAGAAACAAACTTTATCCAGATATCTAGGGACTCAGACTCTTCAGCTTCTTCATTTGTAATATGTAAGATGGAATAGAAGAACCCTTGATGATATAATGATTAAGCACTTGATAAGTAGAAGGTCAGTAGCTTGAACCCACTAGAGGTTCCACAGAAGAAAGATCTGGCCATCTCCTATCATATAGATTGTTATCATTACACAGCATCAGGCTTTGATGGCTATTCACAAGTGTTTACGACACTAGTTGATACTTAACAAAAGGAGACGTAGGATATTCTAATTCATCAGCTCCTCAGAAGAAAGGTGAGTAATCTCCTCCTGTGCCATTTATTACTTCTGAAAACATGGTGGTGAGTCAGCTAGGAGTTGGTTCCAACTCAACAGTACAAAACAACAATATCAAAAATTTTTAGATGAAGAAATTCAAGAGTTTGAGCCCCTAGAAATTTGACAGTTTATCTGTTATTGTTGTTGTTGTGTGCTGTCGAGTCTCTTGTGACTCATAGCGACCCTATGTATAAGGGCCTAAACCCTGCTCTATCCTGTGTCAGTCTCACTGTCTCCAACACTCCTACCCCTAATACTCAAGTGACTGAATAAATCAATCTCATTGACGGTCTTCCTCTCCTATGCTGTCCCTCTCAAACATGACGTCTCTCTCCAAGGACTGGTCCCTCCTGGCAACATGTTCAAAGTATGTCAGCCAAAGCTTCAGAATCCTTGCCTCCAAAGAGCAGTCTGGTTTCACTCTCTCTAGGAAGAACCTGTTTGTTCTGCTAGCAGTCCATGGTATATTCAATACTATTTTCCAACATCACAGCTCGAAGGCATCAATTCTCCTTCTATCTTCCCTGGCCATTGTACAGCTCTCTGACACATAGCAAGTGATTGCAAAGACCATGGCCTGTATCAGGCACACCTTAGTCTACAGACTAACATCGTTGCTCTTGAATACTTTGGACAGGTTTCTGATAGCAGACACTCCCAATGCAATTTGTCTTTTAATTTCCTGACTGCTGGTGCCAAGAATGTTTATTGTGGAGCCAAGCAAACTAAAGCTGTTAACAATCACAATCTCTTCATCATCTATCATAATGCTGCCAAATGGCCTAGTGGTGAAAATCTTTGTTTTCTTGATGGTGAGCCTCAATCCACATTGAAGGCTGCAGTCCTTGACTTTTTGCAGCAAGCATTTCAGGTCCTTTTCAGTATCAGCAAGCAGGGTTGTGTTATCTGCATAACACAGATTATTGATGAATCTTCCTCCAAACCTGATGCCACATTTCTCCTCATACAGCCCAGCCTTCTGGACAATCTGTTCTGCATATAGAGAAAAGGTATGGAGATAAAACACATCCCTGGTGTGCACTCTTTCCAATTTTGATCCATGCAGTGTTTCCTTGCTCTGTTGATGACTGCCTCCTGGTCCAATTAGAGGTCTTGCACCAGCATGATCAAGCGTGCTGGGATTCCCATTCTTCTCAGAATTGGTCATAGTTTGTTGTGGTCCACACAATCAAACACCTTTGCTTAATCAATGAAACACTGATAGACATTCCTCTGGTATTCTCTGCTTTCAGCCAAGATCCATCTAATATTAACTACAATATCCCTAGTACCATGACAATGGTAGTTCTCTGATGATTTTTGGATAATCTTCAGGAGAATCTTGCTTGCATGTGATATCAGTGATTTCCACAATCTTTTGGGTCCCCCTTCTTTGGAATGGGACCAGTCAGTTGGTCAAGTGATTGTCCTCCAGATTTCTTGGCACAACTTTGTGAGCACATCTAGGGCAGCATCTGTTAGTTGAAATATGTCAGTTGTTAATGCCATCAATACCTGGGGCCTTATCTTTTGCTAATTCTTTCAAAGAAGCTTGAACTTTTTCCTTCATCACCATAGACTCTTGCTCATATATCATGACATATGAAATTCTTGAAATACTTGAAATTCATGAAATACTTCTGTGTCTGCCAATTCCTTTTGGTACAATGACTCTGTATCCTCTTTCCATCTTCTTTTAATACTTCCTGGATCATTTACTATTCTGCCCAAAGCATCCTTCAGTATTATAACTCAAGGTTTGACTTTGTTCTTCTGTTTCTTGAGATTAAGAAATACTGAGCAAGTTCAGCCCTTTGATTTTCTGACTCCAGCTCCTTGCACTTTTCATTAAAATACCTTACTTTGCCTTCCCTTGCTGCTCTTTGAACTCTTCTGTTCAGCTCTTTAATATCTTCATTTCTTCCCTCTGTGTTGGCTTCTTGGCACTCTAGTGCAGGATTCAGAGTCTCTTCTGACTTCCATTTTGGTCTTTTCTTCCTCCTCTGTCTTTATAATGAACTTTTGTACTCTTCCTGGGTGATTTTCTTGATATCTACTCACAACTTACCTGGTCTTTGTTCATTGGTATGCAAGATCTCGAACCTATTTCTGAGAGTGTTTTGAAATTCAGGTGGTTCCTGTGAATTTGATTTCATTTTCCTTAGCTTCAGCTTGAACTTGCATACGAGTAGGTGATATTCTGCTCCAAAATCAGCACCTGGCCTAGTTTTCAAAACTGATATTGAGCTCTCCAGTGGTTCTTTCCACAGACGTAATCAATCTGATTCCTATGCATACCATCAGGTAAAATCCATGTATATAACCTGTGTTTATGTCTCTTATAAAATGCATTTGAAATTAGTAATCATTATTAAAGCTTATCTACATATGATAATTGTCAATTTTTTCCCACACGATTTGTGGGTAACAACAACACTACTATTTATTCAATATGCTTCACACGTTATGTATGTTATGCCAACTGACATTAATCTCTTCCAAAACAATTGTCCTTAGTACCCAGGCCATGGCATAGTTTTTTAATGTGTCCTATCTCCATATCTTTTCAATCTATATGGGAAACAGATTATCCAGGAGGCTGGGCTCTATGAGAAGTATTACATCAGGACTGGAAGTAAACTTATCAACAATGCCAATGACACAACCCTGCTTGCTGAAACTGAGGAGGACTTTAAGCACTTGCTGTAGAAGGTCAAGGATGCAGCCTTCAATATGGATTGAAGCTCAACATCAAAAAAACAAAGATTCTCACCATGGGACAATTAGCAGCATCATGATAAATGAAATGGTGAAGAGATTGAGACTGTTGACAGCTTCACTTTGCTTGGCTCTACTATCAACACTCAACTATCAGCAGCTAGGATATTAAAAGACAAATTTTATTGGGAACAATGACCTTTTGTACTCTTCCTGGATGATTTTCTTGATATCTACTCACAACTTATCTGGTCTTTGTTCATTGGTGTGCAAGGTCTCAAACCTATTTCTGAGAGTGTTTTGAAATTCAGGTGGTTCCTGTGAGTTTGATTTAATTTTCCTTAGCTTCAGCTTGAACTTGCATATGAGTAGGTCATGTTCTGTTCCAAAATCAGAGGTCAGAGACCTCTCCAAACTAATGAAGAGCAACGATGTCAATCTGGAGACTAAGGTGTGCCTGATAGAGGTCATGGTCTTTGCAATCACTTGCTATGTTTCAGAGAGCTGGACAATGACTAGGGATGATAGAAGGAGAGTTGATGACTTTGAGCTGTGGTTCTGGAGAAGAGTATTGAGTATACCATGGACTGCTAAGAGAACAAACAGGTTCATCCTGGAGAGGGTGAAACTAGGCTGCTTGTTGGAGGCAATGATTCTGAAGCTTTGGCTGACATACTTTGGACATGTTGCAAGGTGGGATCAGCCTTGGAGAGGGATGTCATGCTTGGGAGGGTGGAAGGACTGTACAGGAGAGAAAGACCCTCAGTGAGATGGATTGATTCGATCATAGAGTAATGAGGATATGTGTGTTGGAGATAATAAGATTGGCGCAGGACAGAGCAGGGTTTAGGGCTGTTGTACATAGAGTCACTATGAATTGCAGATGACTCAATGGCACATAACAACAACAGACAACAGCATGTCATCAAAAATCAAGATAGGCTTTGAAACAAAAGAGAGGAAATTACAATCAAGTAATGACCTAATGGTAAAAAAGCTGTGCTGGAATTTCAAAGGCACTTGGATGGAACCCACCAGCTGCTCCAAGGGAGAAGGAAAGGCAATCCTCCTGTGTGATTTACTGCTTCTGGAAATGTGCTGGAGAACCAGCTATGGATCTGTTCCAACTCAAAGGCACAAACAACAACAATGTGGCCAATAAGGAATTCATGATGATAATATGACAGAAGAATTCTTCAGAACATAAGTGTCAAATACTACTTTTTCAGCAATTGTCCTCAGTACAATATAATTTTTTCTCCTTTTCACTAAATCTTCAATTAGTGTACTATGTACACATGTACATTAAAAAGACAGTAAAAGTTGCCACCAAATGCTGACCTCAAAAAAAAAAAACAAAAGGAGAGACATTTTATTCAAAGTTTCTAAATAACTGTTATGTCACACATAGAAAAGCAACTTCATTGAAACAAGACATGCTAAATGAAAGACACAGACTTTTGATCTTTAGAATAAAGTTATCTAACACATATAAACACAATGAGTAATGTTGTTGTTGTTGATTGCCTTCAAATCAAACACAGCTCATAGCAACCTTATGAACAAAAGGCCTGAAGCCCCTGTATAACTATCAACATTTATCAAAGCTTATAGAGATTCCAGAGGCATGTTGTTTAGGAAGTGGATGCCACACCTGCTTCCAAACCTGTCATAGAATGTTATTGTTTGAGTCACCTGAGATACATGGTAACTCTATGTACAGCATCTCTGAACCCTTCCCTGTTCTGAGCCGGTATCACTAATTCTGACACATCACCCCAGTTACTGTATCAATCAATCAATCAATCTCATCTGGGGTCTTCCTCTCCTGCGCTGT
>NW_006399781.1:19623504-19629149 GCF_000299155.1 Elephantulus edwardii
GGGGCAGCTCTAGTTTGTCCTCTAGGTTTGCTTTTTATTTTAAAAGGAGGGGGTGTATTTTATTTTATTTCTCTCCCCTCCCCCTTTGTTTTGTTCCGTCAAATCAGATCCGACTGGCACAGGGGGAGATTGACCCTTCTTCTCCAGCAGGGAAACTGGTGGATTTGAACAAGACGCCCTTCAGGATTGCTGTGCAGCTTCTTGCAATAGGCCACCAGAGCTCCCTTAGGTTTGCTTTGAATAGGAATCCACTTAATGGTAGTGGGCTTGTTTGTAGGGTTTTTTTACTTTGTTTTGTGGGGTTGTTCTCTTTCTTAGGATCCCAATGCTAAAAAAAAAAAAAAAAGGTATAATTACACCCAGCGTGGGGGGGAGAGAGAGAGACCACAAGTTGTGTTTGAATTGAGTTCCCTCCAGCTTTGTGGTGAGATGGTTCCACCTCCTACTCGGGCTCTGTGAGCTATTTTATAAATGCTATCCTGCTAAGCTCTGTGAGGTTCTTCTCTGTGATTAAAGTCATCAAGAAGTTTCATGATTGAAAACTCTGGTTTGCCTGGGGTTTATTTAGATTCTCCTCTGACATACTCTTGCTAACTCTGTAGCTCCGGTGGGAATTGTACAAGGAAAATGACTCAAAACCAAGCTAATATGACAAGCAGAGAAGGGCCATCTGGCAAATTGTTTGTAAAACACTTTTCTTGTATTTGTTAAATCCTGTTTCCTTTTAAGTCACTTAACGGGAGACCTAGCACACATAGTTAAACCAATTCTAAAAGTCTCCCAAAGCTATCTTCGTGTGTACACAGGGCAGGAAGATATTTAAAGCCTTCTAGCTATAATATGTAGGCTTAAGAATGACAAAGATTTCAATTTCTTGGTGTTAATGAAGTTAGTAATGGAATTATGAATGAGATCCGTGCATTATGTAACAAGTGCAAGGGCTTCTAGAACCTCAAATGACCAAATAGAAGCAACCTTTGGTCAGTTGTGTTTTGAACTACGCTACATTGGGATTCAAAGTAGGTTCTGAATAACAGGACTGACAGGGCCCCACACACTCCCCAACATCCCAGCCTTGGAAGGAGAGAAACAGCATTCTAAGACAGCTTTACCAGCAGCACAAGAGAGGTGTGAAAACAAAAAGAGTTCAGGCTCCAACTCCAGCCCTGGTCGGTGTTGTTATGCCCCAGAATCAAGTGTTAGTGTCTGGAAAGACTCCCAGCTGACCCCTCAGTGAGTTTCCAGAGGCTACAAATTACACAGGAGATTGCTCAACCTTCTCCCAAGTGGGTTTAAACCATTTGGCATCACACGCCTTACCACTCTACCACCAGAGCTTCCTTCTAAATAAAAAGGCAACAGAGGCATTGCGGGGGGAGGGATTGAATAACAATGAAAGAAGTTTTCTTTTACTTTTTAAAGAGAAGAGTAAATTGGGGTGTGGGATAAAAGTGCAACAATGAATGAATGGAAATCCTAAGTCTCTGTAAACTTTCATTAAAATTATTTTTTTTGTTTGTTTTTTTGGTGTTTTTTTTTAATTGTATTATTTTACGTGTACCGTCAAATCAGATCTGACTGGTACAGGAGGAGATTGCCCCCTCCTTCTCCAGCAGAGCATCTGGTGGATTTGAACCGTGTACCTCTGGGACTGCAGTGCAGCCTCTTGCCACTAAGGCCACCAGAGCTCCCAAAATTAATTTTTTAAAAAGGAATAAAATAAAAAAATTTTAAAAAGAAAAAATCAAACCAAATTAATAAAGCACCAAATCTAACCCATTTCATTTCAAAGCACAAGAGATTTCTATCTCTCTGGAGATGTACATTTAAGACTTCAGATTTACTTGTTAGTTGCCATTGAGACAACCTCAGCACATGGAATTCTCATACACAACAGAGTGCCCTCAACATCATTAATTAAATTAATTATAATTAAATTATAATTAAAGTTTGCTCATAATTAAAGTTTGCTTTTTCATGGACTGATTTTCAGAAGTTGATCACCAGGCCTTCTTCTCGGTCCCTCTTTGCAAGTGCCTCTGAAACTGCCTCAGTATCACATTGATGTGCAAGTCTCTACTGACAGAGGGGTGGTGACAGCATGAAGTGCATTGACTGGAAATCAAAACCCAGGTCTCCTTATATGGAGGGTGAGCACTCTACCCCTGAGATTGTCTAGAAGATAGAAGACAGCAAGGACAAGCTCCATTCCTTACCTTGGTTTCTCATCCATGATGCTGTCAAGGCCACATTTGCTCTTCGGATTTACAATATCTACTTTGACCCTTACCCCACACTGACCCCACCACTCCACCTTCCCGCCCCCTAAGTTGCCTCTAGTCCATCCTGAAACCAGAGACACAGGTGTGGCCCATGCCCAATCCCAGCCACTCCAACCACTCAGCAGCTGACAATATGAAGTGGTTGTGTTGACAGCTGCTGTTACTCTAAATTCCTAAGAAGAGATGCGAGAGGTAAAAACCTGCAAAATAGGCAAAATTTGTTTTAGCAAACCAAGGTGATGTCAGACAGAGAATTTACAAAGCAGACATCTCCAGCAGGAGGTGAATGAAAGGTTTCAGCAGAGACTCCATCTTCCATCTGCCCACCACATGTAGTTTGTCTCCAAAAGCAAGCTGCTCACATGGACATTCATGGCTTCTCCCCACTCTACGTTGAGGAGAGACCCTCAGGAATCCTTTAGTGCTGACAAACAAGAAGGAAAGCATGCCTGCTTGCTGTCCCAGGATCTCAAGAGAAAAAGGTTGCCTTAAAGTCGCACATCTGAGCGCCTGAACATTTATACAGCAACTTTTCCATCTCTCAAGAGTCAACCTTGCCTAACCTCTCAGCTCTCCTTCTTGATACAGCCTTAGTCTTTTCCATACTATGGAGATGGGAACAATTCTTGTTTCTCCATAAATATAAATGTGGAGGAATAAGATACAAATCATGGACTCTGGGGGCTTGGTCTGTGAGCAATTGCACTGCTAACCCATAGGAGGCACCTCTCTGGAGGTTCAAATCCACAGGCTGCTCTGTGGAAGTAAGGGGGGGGGGGCATCCTCTCTGGGAAATTTATTGATAGACTCTGGAAATTGCACTGCAGAATCTACTGTAAGTTGTTCTGACTCGATAGCAATATGTTTGAGTTTTGAGTATGCAAATATGTTCAATTAAGGAATTAGAAAAATAATATATTGAACAACTTTGTTTCTAATAAAATAATCAAGTCTTAAACATTTTCTTGCTGCCCACCGAAGACAGCTTGTTACCTAACATACATCTTGAGAAGTGTTTTTCTAGCTGTTGTCTATAAATAAATAAATATGTTTAGTGGCCTAGTGACAAGGAGCTACACTGCAATCCCAAAGGTACACAGTTCAAATCCACCAGCTGCTCCAAGGGAGAAGGATGGGCAACCTCCTCCCATGCGGTTAACTGCCTCTGAAAACCCACCAGTGGGTCAGCTATGGGTCGGTTCCAACTCGACGATACAAAACAGCAACAGCTAATTATTTCTATAGTGAAAAGGACTGAGGAAAGTGGTGATTGAAAATGCCATTTTCTTTCCTTGCATTGGAGTAGTGATCTAATTCATTTTCAAAGCACTTTTCTAGTGTTGTCCCATGAAACCTTCTTATCAAAAAAGGTAATTTATTGATGAGGCAATCTCAATAAATTTATTGCTGAAGCAATTTATTTATGAGATTGCCTCATGATTAGACTGCCTCTCTTCTGACACAATAAAGAGAAGCAACAAACCCTCGTGCATGTTCTGGCTGTATTCATTTTTCTCAATGCTTTGAGGCTCAACCACGTGTCCTAAGAGATTCTCCACATCCTGCTTCCACCAGCAGAACCAAACGCCCTGTCCAGCCTCCCCTGGAACTGCCACAGGTCTTAAGCCTCTCTAGCTTATTTTCTTGTTTTCTCCACCCCTGGTCAAGAAGACAGAGTAAAACAGACTAAAGGAACAGAAAGAAGAAGAAATCAAAGTGTTTCTGATAGCTCTTTCCCCAGTCCCAGAAGGGTATATTTCTTCCAGCCTTCCCCTTACTCACCATATCCAGACCCAAATTCTCAACTGTAGCTGCATCCAGTTGTCAGTATTGGGACAGAACACTAAGTCCCAGAATTGTCAAAAGGGCAAGACCAAATATTTCCCTGACATGTCAGTCAGTCACAATTGGGAAATGGAATAGTAGATCAACATTTGGTGCTTCTTCAATCCTGGCATTTAAAGATGTAAATTCAGATCACAAAGCATTGCCGGTGCCAGTGCGTTATGGATCCAGGAAAGAATGCATGTGCTGAGAAGGGAGGTTTAAGGGGAAGAAGAAACAATGCCAGAAGGGTCTGTTTGATCTGTCTACAGTCCACCCTCCCCCCAGATACCTGGTGCCTAGGGACTAGCAGTCTTGACAGGGTCTTAAAGAAGAGAAGTGTTTTAGGATAGACAACAGAAAAAAGAAACATTTGCATTTCATCTATGCTGTTTGTTCTTTTTGCCTTTATTTTTACATACACAGTATACTCAGCCCCTGAATTAGTTGGGAAAGATACACAAACACGAAAAGCCCAAGCAGAGCTGACATTTGTGAAAACAGATGGTGGTGAGGGCTGAGGCTCACGGAAGGTACTGTGAATACATGGTACACACAGAAATTCCTCTTCTAGTAATCTGCTCTGAAAAATGGCAAGACAAATGCACAAACACACATATGTGTGTGTGTCATTGCACACAACTAAGAGTTAAATGGACCATATGAGACAAGCTAAATTATGGCACATTCATAAAATTATTTTTTTCAGTCACTTAAAAAAAACAACATTTTAAATCTACATGTTAGCATGGATGTTTACAATTGGGCAAGTTAAAAAAGAAAAATTACCAAATGGCACTTAAAGGAGTAAGTCCCTGACTAGGTTTAAAAAATAGACACATGTGTGCAATTTTGAGGTGTTTTAAGTATATACATATATTAGTTGACTTGACAGCATAAAATAATCCATTACATATATATGTGTGTGTGTTTGTGTGTGTACACATATGTATACATATATGTGTGTATATATATGTGTGTGTGTATATATATATATATATATATATATATATATAATATACACACACACACACACACACACACACAAGCTCATTGCAAGGTCACTATGGGTCGCCTGTTACTCGACAGCACTTAACAACAATAACATTAACATAGAGAGAGAGATCAGCTGGCCCAGTGCACAGAAAGCGATGCTACCAAGCCAAAGGTGGGTGACTTAATCTGCGGGCATCAGGCTTTTCTTTCATTGTTTTTGTTCAGACATTCCTCTAGGTTGTATAGCTGTAGTGTACAAGTTGCCGTACAGTGGTCACTTGTGGTTGCTGTGAGGCGAAACACTGTGACAACTGATGTGTCAAATGCGTAATGGCTGGTTACCCAATGTGGACAGAGAGTGGTGTGGAGCTCCCTGATTAAAACAAGCTTGGAAGGAGGAGTAGCATCCACTTGCATAACGGCTTTGTGGAAACCCTGTGAACCTGGAGAGAGGATGAGAGACACCCAAGCGTCAAGGACTCTCCTTCATAGGGTCACTATGAGTCCACTGTGACTCGATGGCACTTAACAAGAACAACAAAT
>NW_006399781.1:19630307-19661417 GCF_000299155.1 Elephantulus edwardii
TTTCAATTGGATTATTCTCCTTTATCTTGTTGTGGTGCTCGAGTATTTTATAAATTCTAGATATAAGTCCCTTGTCTGACATGTTATTACCAAAAACTTTTTCCAGTGGACGGTGGGAGTGTCTAAACTTTTTATAATGAACATATATTAGTCATAGAGGGAGGTAGAATTCCCACTTTCCATGATTATCCAAAAACGACTGAAATTGCCAGAAATACAAGTTTGGATTTTAGAAGAGGCCTTGCTACTAGGGATACCATTGCCAATGTTAGATGGATATTGGCTGAAATCAGAGAATCAGAAGAATGTCTATTTGTGTCTTATTGACTATGCAAAAGCATTTGACTGTGTGGATCACAACAAATTGTGACTAACATTGAGAGTAATGGGAATCGCAGAACACTTGATTGTGCTCATGTGAAACCTATACTTAGACCAGGAAGTAGTTGTTAGAACAAAACAAGGAAACACTGCATGGTTCAAAATCAGGAAAGGAATATACACCAGAGATGTGTCCTTTCTCCATACATTTTCAAACTGTATACGGAACAGATTTTTCAGGAGCCTGGACTTTATGAAGAAGAAAGTGAACATCAGAATTGGAGGAAGATTCATCAACAACCTGAGTTGTGTAAATGAAACAACCTTGCTTACTGAAACTGAGGACCTGAAGTATTTGCTGCAGAAAGGCGAGGACTTCAGTCTTCAATAAGGATTGAGATTCTCACCACCTGGCCAATTTGACACATCATGATAGATGGAGAAGAGATTGAAGTTGTTAACAATTTAATCTTGCTTAGATTTCCAATCAGTATTCTTGGCACAGTGGTCAGGAAATCAAGACTAGAAACATTGGGAAAGTTTGCTGTGAAGGATTTCTCCAGAGTGCTGAAAAGCATTGATGTCGGTCTGGAGATTAAGGTGTGCCTGACCAAGGCCATGGTCTTCTCAATTACTTGCTACGCATCCAAGAGTTATATAATAACTAAGGATGACAGAAGAAGAATCAATGCCTTTGAGTTGTGGTGCTAGAGAAAAGAAGTGAACATACTATGGGCTGCCAAGAGAATAAAGGGGTCTTTCCTGGAGAGGGCAAAAACAGGTTACTCCTTGGAGGCAAGAATTTTGAGGCTCTGTCTCAAATACTTGGCACATGTTTCTATGAGGGGCCAGTCCTTGAAGAAGGACATCATGCTTGGAAGAATGGAGGCACAATACAAGAGAAGAAAATGGAATTAAGTGAGTTGACACAATGACTGTGGCAATGGGGGCAGGTGTGTCAGAGACAACGAGATTGGCTCAAGATAGGACAGGATTCAGAGCTATATTGTTCATAGGGTCACTATGAGTCATAGTCGACACAACAGCACTTAATAACAACATCATGAGAAATACCTGGATTCAATCCTCACCAATGGAACTCAACCACACCTACCACCTGTCTATCAAAGGCTTGTGTATTGCTGTGACATGAAACAGATTTCAGCAGAGCTTCCAGACAAAGTATGCCAGATGAAGCTGCTACTGGGAGGCAAGGATTCTGAAGCTTCATCTGACAAACTTTGGACATGTTGCAAGGAGGGACCAGTCCTTGAAGAAAGATGCCATGCTTGGAAGTTTGGACGGACAGAGGAAGAGAAGAAGACCCTCAAGACGGATTGATTCAGTGACTGAAGTAATAGGGGTGCGTGTGTCAGAGACAAAAAGTTGGCAAACGGTAGAGCAGGGGTTAGGGCTGTTGTACATAGGGTCGCTAAGAGTCGTAGGTGACTTGACAGCACATAACAACAACAAAAACATACCATTAAATTAAAAAACCAAACTTGCTGTGCTCAAGTCTATTCCAAATCATGGTGATCCTCCACTAGCTTCTGAGTCTGTAACTGGGCAAGACAACGTCACCTTTCTCCCCCAGAGAGTTAGTAAATTTCAATTGTTAACCTTTGGATTAGCACCTCAATATAGAATGCACTGAGCTACCAGAGCTCCTTACAAACCAGGGTCCTACTATGTTCCAGTCAGTTCTAATTCACTGTGACCCTCCGTCAGGCTTCTAAGGGCTGTAAATATTCACAGGAGTTGACTGCCCATCTTTCTTCCATGAAAAATCTGAATTGGAACCACCAGGGGTGTAAAGTCTGTAGGCTGGCAGTACAACACTCTACTGACTGCTCCACCAGGGCTCCCGTTACATTACCCACTACTGCGCCCTTGTCGTTGCTGTTGTGTTCTGTGGAGTCAGAATCACCTCATAGCTAACCCTCCAGCAAGTTTTCAGAAGCAGGTAAGAACAAGGAAGGAGATTGCCCTCTTTCTCCTGCTGAGTAGCCACTGGTTTCAAATCAAGTACCTCTGAGCTGGCAGCCCAGTGCCTTACCACCAAGTCACCAGAGCTGTCACCTGTGTCATAAGTAATCTGACAGCAACACAGGAAGGTTTGCTTGGAGAGGCAGGCAATGCCTTATGGTAGGTCCACTGGGACCTTGAGAAACCAAGAGGCATGGCCTCTGGCATTCACTTGCTGGGATCTCTCACTTTTAAAAGTCCTTTATTTCAGAGCACTGAAATAGACTGCACCACCACTAGAAGATACTGTTGTTGCCATTTCAGAGACTAGGAACCTGAACCAGGGCCCGGTTAGGTAATTTGCCCCAGGTCATTATTATTGTGTAATAATTTACTTTAAGAAGTCATCACTGAAAACAGCGTGACCCAGGCAGAAGTTACCTCTCACCCATACCCTGCGGGGCAGGGAGTGTGCATTCAAGGACAATTTCGGTACCAGCTCTCCGGATATCACTAACATTTGCAGTGCCTAATCTGAAGTGGTTACTTATCATTTAAATTAGAACCTGAATAAGCTACAAGAAAGAATTTAGTAACTAGATAAGAAATATTAGAAATAATTTTATTGGTGATGTGTGTCAGTGTTTTATTTCAACATAGGTAATTTGTTTAAAAACTACATAGCCACCAAAACACAAAATAATTGCTGTGCAGTCAGAACCGACTCATAGCTGACCCTCTAGCATGTTTTCAGAGGCTGTAAATTGTTCTGACAATTGCCCATCTTTCTTCCTCAGAGCAGCTGGTGGATTCAAACCACTTGCCTTTCAGTTAGCAGTGTAACTTCTTAACTACTAGGCCACCAGAGATCCAAGGAAGATGGACAGCAAAAAAGAGGAAGACCCTCAACCAGGTGGATTAACAGTGACTACAGCATCAGAGGATAAGACAGGGTTCAGATCTATTGTGCATAGGGTCACTCTGAGTCATACTTGACTGGACAGCACCTAACAATAGACCACTTGGTCTCCCTAGATAGCTTCCACTGCCCTGAAATAAAGGACTTTAAAAGTGAGAGATTCCAGCAAGTGAATGCCAGAGACCATGCCTGTTGGTCTCACAAGGTCCCGTTGGACCTATACCGTAAGGTATTGTCTGCCTCTCCAAGCAAACCTTCCTGTGGTGCTGTCAGATTACTTATGAAACAGGTTGGGAGAACAGGTTATGTGACTCTTTGGTGCCAGCTTGCTTATGAGTGTTTGTGAACTTGGCAGAATTCAGTCTAAGACCGGCTTTCACTGTCACTCACCTCCTGGACCGAGTCCCACCTATCCCTGATCCCCAGATGCATTCCAGATTGGCCAATGACCCCCCTGCCATTGCTAAATGATCAAAGTAGTTTAGGTACGTCAGCAACAACCCCAGGGACAGAGCACTGGGGCCAGCCCACCTCCCCCAAAGTCCATCCACCACCTTTGTAAAGGAAAAAAAGGAAAGGTCAGGAGAAGAAAGTCAAAATGAACAAACAGAAGCAGTCAAGGTCAACTGTCCTGTCAGTCAACCAGTAGAAAGGGAAAAAAAAAAATCCTTTTCTGACTGAACTGTTTTTAATCTCCAGAATCTTCCATCAAGTGGATCTTTATAAATCCTACTCCTGTCATAAGTTCTTTAAAGGTCATGCTGAATATATAAACCTCTTTAAGCCCTAACAGGAAATAAAGGCTGTTCAGCTTGTAGTATGTACTTAGGCTATCTAATACAAAATGCAGGACAGAGCTCATAAAACAAGGGGTGGAGGTGGGGGCAGGGACCATGAACATAAGTTTCTCAGTGTTTAAAAGGTCAGCTTTATTTTAACCCTGGTGTCACTGGGCGAAGCCAGGGGCATGCAGGCTTCTCTTTCATGTGCTAAGATTCCAGGCTGCTGCTTTTTCAAGCAATCAGATTGTCCAGATTATCAACAAGTGCTTATTTTTAGAGCTGAAACGATGAGAATTTCCTATCCTTCCATCATCCTCTGAAGGCCTTGTTTGTGAATGTTACCAACAAAGATATAAAACAGAAAGTCTTCCAGATTTTCTTTCCATCCTGGCTGACATGTTGACTGAAAGCATTTCCGAATTGGATTCAAAAAAAGAAAACATTGTGAGCAGAAAAATTGTCTCGATAGAAGAGAACATTGAGTTGTGCATTCATCTTAGTCTTCAAAATACACGAGTTTGCTTCAAGAGACTGATGCTATTAATGTTCTCTCCGAATACATTTATTGTGGTGAAATCAACAGCACCATCGCTTAGAGCTCATGAAACACAGGCTTTCGTACTGAAAAGAGTTCTTAGAGATGCTATAACCCAGTACTACTGAATAGCCCTTCTGGATTGGATTGACACACTCACTGTAACAATGGGTTTGGGCATATTGGAGGTCGTGAGGATGGCCCAGAATAAGACCTGGTTTTTTCATAGGGTGGCTATGAATTGTAATCCACCTGAGAGTTCCAATCAACAACATCCCAGTATTCTCACTGTCTAGAAGAGGAAGCTAACTTGCCCAAGACTCCATACATAGCTAGAGGCAGCAGCAAGAGAATGTAGGAGTTGGGAAATCTTAACTTGTATCCTTTGCCTCTTACTAGAAGCTAATCTGTGGGCTCCAGGCCAAGGGACTCAGTTGGGACATTAGTAGATACTAATCTCTAGGTCCTTCTCTGCTATTTCTTCAGTGCAAAAGTGTCACGCTGAGGCCAGTGTACCAAATAAACCTTAAGTCTATACTACCCTTCAAACCCTTTATCTGTTCTTCGAAGAACTTGAAGTTGGTATTTAAATTTTCATTTCAAGATTTCATTTATATTTGTCTTGAAAAAAACATCCATAAGTGAAGGCACATTTCTAGTCTTGGTAAAATCAATTTTCCATCCCAAACCAAGTATCTAGTTTTCTAAAGAGTTTGTTGTTGTTGTTGTTGTTGTTGTTGTTGTTATTGTTCCTTGCTTTTGAGTCCACTACCACTCATAGCAACCAATGACCAACACATCAGAACCTTGCTCTGTCCTCCAATTCAACATCTTCACCACCACACTGAAGCTCATTGCTGCAATCACTCGGTCACTTCAGCTCTTTTGAGGGTCTTCCTCTCTTTCTCTGATCTTTTCCATTTCCCAGAATAATATCTTTTCACAAGGATTGGCTCTTCCCAACAACATGCCCAAAATATGTGAGACCACGTTTGACCACCGTGGCCTCCATGGAGCAGCCTTGCCGCACTTCCTCATGAGACATTTCGTACTCTTCACCAATGCCACAATTCAAAGCCATTAATTCTTCCGTAGTCTTCCTTATTCATTGTCCAACTTTTAGATGGATATGAAGCAACCGAAAAGCCCATGGCTCACACCAAGCTCTCAGTACTCTTTAAGCTGACATCTTTATTCCTTAGTATTCTAAAGACGTTCCTGACAACACGTTTTCCCCATTGTCTTTTGATTTTTTGACAGCTGCTCCTGTAAGTGTTGATTGTGGGTCCAAGTAAAATGAAATTGTTGACAATGTAGATCTTTCCTTCATCTATCATGATTTTACCTGTTGGTCCAATGGTGAAGATTTTTATTTTTTTGGTGTTGAGATGTAATCCATGTGGTAAAGCTATAATAAAAGTTAAAGTAGTTCTTTTTTAATAAGTGCTTCAAGGTTTGTTTGGTTTGGGTTTGGGATTTTGGTGGGGTTTTATTTTTTTCAGTTTCTGCAAACAAAGTTATGTCATCTGTATAACGAAATTATTGATGAGACTTCCTCCAATCTTGATATGACATTCTCTTCCTATATCTCAGCTTCTCAATTATTTGTTCAACATACAGATTGAATAGATATGGAGAAAGGATATAACCCTGATGAATACCTTTCTGGGTTTTAAGCCATACAACATGCCTTTATTGTATTCAAACAACTTCTTGGTCTATGCACAGTTTTCACAAGAAAACAATTAGCTGTTCTGGAATTCCCATTCTTCTCAAGGCTAACTATAATTTATAATGATCCACACAGTCAAATGCTTTTGTATAGTCAATAAAATGCAAGTAAATATCTTTCAGATAGTCTCTGCACTCAGCGAAGATTTATCTGACATCAATTCCTTATTCCACAACTTCTTGTGAACCCAAGTTGAATTTCTACCATTTCCCTGTTGATATATTTTTCCAGTCCTTTTAAAGTAATCTTCAGTAAGATTTTACTTGCATGTAATATTAATGATACAGTTCAATGATTTCACCTTTAAAAAAAAATAGGAACAAATACAGTTCTCTTCTGGTCATTTTCCAAACTTCTTGGTATAGAATAGTGAGCACATCCAATGCTTCATATGCTTGTTGAAGCACCTTATTTGATATTTCATCAATTCCTAGAGCCTTATTTATTTTTTTTTACAATCCTTTCAGTGCAGCTTGGACTTCCTACACTGTCATTGGTTCCGGATCATATGCTATTTACTGAAATGTTCCAATGTCAATCTTTCTGGTACAGTGATCCTGTGTACTGCTTCCACCTTTTGTTATTTCCTGAATCAATTAAGATTTTGCCCATAGAGTTTTCTAGTATTGCCACTCAATGCTTGAAATTGTTTTACAGGTCTTACAGCATGAGAAATACTGAGTGTGTTCTTCTCCTTTGGTTTTTTAACTCCAGCTCTTTTCATCTTTCATGAAATTTTTCTTTTTCTTCCTAAGCTGCTCTTTGAGATCTTCTGTTTGGCTTTCTTACTTCAGTATTTCTTCCCTTTGTTTTGGTTTGTTTACATTCTAGTGCAAGTATCAGAGTCTCTCCTCTGACATCCATTTTCATCTTTTCTTTCTTTTCTTTGTAATGACCTTTTGCTTTCTTCATGGATGATGTCTTTAGTCATTAACGTTCAGTACATCAAACCTATTCTTAAAATAGTTTTGAAATTCAAGGTTATATTTTGGCGGGCATGGACTTGTTTCCATTTTCTTGCATTTTAGTTTTAATTTGCACATGAGAAATTGATGGTCTTTTCCAAAGTCAGCTCTTGGCCTTGTTTTGACTGATGTTAGTGAGCTTCTCTACCATGTCTTTCTACACAGTCAATCTGATTCCTGTGTAGTCTATCAGATGAGGTCTATGTACATAGTCATCATTTATGGTTTTTAAAAAAAGTATTTGTAATGAGGAAATCTTTGATTGTACAAAATTCTATCATGTGGTCTCCAGGCTCATTTCCAGATCAGTCTTTCTTCTTCCCAGCTATCAGTCTTTCTTCTTTGCTTCATACTTTTGCATTCCTGTAATGAGTTATTATAATACATCTTGATTATATGTTTCATCCTTTGAGGAGACAGCTCTTTCCCATTTACATTTTTAGTGTCTTCCAATCTGAGAGGCCTGTCTTCTGGCACTGTATTCAGCAACATTCTTCTGCTATTCACAGGGCTTTGGGAAACCTGTTATTTCAGAAGTGGACGGTCAGTCTTGCTTGTTGGTCTGCCTTAGTCTGGAAATTCTCCTCAGACTTGTTCACCATGGATAATCTTACTGTTATTTGACACGCAGTGGCATAAGCTTCAGCATCACAGCCACACACAACCACCATAATACGGCAAACCAAGAGACACGTGGTGGCTAAAGAGTTTAGCTGGAGTGAATGAAAACTTATCAGCCACCTGCCTTTGTTTGGGGCCTTTATAAGAATCCAAAAGCATCAATCTGAAGGGAGAGCTGGAAAGTAGGAGAGGCTGTGTGTTCTAGTTGAAGGGTGGGTCATCCGGACTTTCCAAGAGGATTCTTCATCTTTCAGAGGAAGAATCCTGTGCTTCAGTCTATCAACATACAAAATAAAAGACATTATGAGGTCTGAAAAAAGGGGAGGGTTGGCAAGGAGACAGGAGAGCAAACTTGGTTTATTCAAATTTTAGTACTGGAAACTCTTAAGCTTCTTGTCTTTATTCCAGAGTCTTACCCTGGACTGGATAAGGCCACTGAATGATTTTCCTCTTTCCTTCAGTTTGGCACTATCCCTTTACCTGTCTCTGAATCCTGGGCAGTTGATCTCTCCAGGAAGCAAGAATGACCTGAATGCAAGAAGAGGCAGTGACTTCAGCATCTGCAGCTTGCTTATTGCTTTACATTCATTCATACACACATCCACTCAACATATATATTCTGAGGCTTTCTCACATGCTAAACTGAGGGCTTTTGCATTATACTCTGTAGAGAGGTGCATTGCTAACTCAAAGGAAGCATCTCTCTGAAGGTTCTAATCCATGAAGGCTCTGTGGGAGAGAGACTTGCAATCTCCTCCAGTATAATTTATAAGCCTCCATAAACCTGTTGTAGGGTCAGCTTTGAATTGGTTCTGATTTGATGGCAAAGAGTTGGAGTGGGTTTTTTCTTGTTTAAGTTTCTTAAGTTGCTTTTGTGTGTTTACTCCCTCCTGAACCTCCTCTTCCCTGCCGAACTGCATTCTACCCCCTGACATTGCCCCCCAAAATTGCAGGCTCTGCCTTGATCCCTAGGCTTCTGACAGAGGTGGCTGTACTTGTTGTTGGGAGGGAAGCTGAGTCCCTGCCTCTTGTACCTCTTTTTCCCTCTTCTTTCCTACCGTGCTGCATTCTGCCTCTGGGTCTTACTGTCTCAGGAACAGGTATGAGGCCTTGAACACCAATGAGCAAAGACCAGATGAGTTATGGGAAGAGATCAAGACTATTATCCAGGAAGAGTGCAAAAGGTCATTGCAAAGACGGAGGAGGAAGAAAAGACCAAAACGGATGTCAGAAGAGACTCTGAATATTGCACTAGGGCACTGAGAAGCCAAAGTAGATGGAATAAATAAAGATATTAAGGAACTGAAGATTTAAAAAAAAAAAAGCGCAGGAAGACACAGTATTATAATGAAATGTGCAAAGCGCTGGAGTCAGAAAATCAAAGGGACGAAACTCACTTAATATTTCTTAAGCTCAAGGAACTGAAGAACAAATTCCAGCCTTGAGTTGCTATACTTAAGGATGCTTTGGGCAGAATAGTAAATGATCCAGGAAGTATTAAAAGAAGACGGAAAGAGTATACAGAGTCATTGTGCCAAAAGGAATTGGCAGACACACAAGAATTTCATGATACAACATATGAGCAAGAGCCAGTGGTGATGAAGCAGAAAGTTCAAACTTCTCTGAAAGAATTGTCAAAAAACAAGGCCCCAGGAACTCACAGTATACTAATTGGTATATATTTCAACAAAGAGATGCTGCCCTGGACATGCTCATCAAGTTGTGCCAAGAAAATTGGAGGACATCCAGCTGGCCAGCTGACTGGAAGAGATTTATATTTGTTCCCATTCCAAAGAAAGGTGATCCATTCCAAAGAAAGGTGATCCAACAGAATGTGGAAATTAATATCACATGCAAGCAAGATTCTGCTAAAGACTGTCCAAAAACAACTGGAACAGCAAATCAACATAAAACTGCCAAAATTGCAAGCTGGATTTAGAAGGGGTCGTGGTACTAGGGATAGTGTAACTAATGTTAGATGGATCTTAGCTGAAAACAGAGAATACCAGAGGAATGTCTATCTGTGTTTCATTGACTATGCAAAGGCATTTGACTGTGTGGATCACAACAAACTGTGGCTAACTCTGAGAAGAATGGGAATCCCAGAACATTTGATCATGCTTATGTGAAACCTATACTTGGACCTGGAGGCAGTCATCAGAACAGAGCAAGGAAACACTGCATGGTTCAAAACTGGAAAAGGTGTACGCCAGGGATGTGTCCCATCTCCATACCTTTTCAATCTATATGTAGAACAGACTATCTGGAAGGTGGGGCTGTATGAGGAGAAATGTGGCATTAGGATTGGAGGAAGACTCATCAACAATCTGCATTATGCAGATGACACAACCATGCTTGCTGAAACTGAGGAGGACCTGACGCACTTGCTGCAGGTCAAGAACTGCAGCCTTCAATATGGCTTGAAGTTCAAAAAAAAAAGATTCTCACCACTGGGCTGATTGGCAGCATTGTGATGGCTGTTGAAGAGTTTGAGATTGTAAACAGCTTTCGTTTGCTTGGTTCCACAATCAATACTCTTGTCACTAGCTGCCAGGAAATGAAAAGACATTGTGTTGGGAATGTCTGCTGTCAGAGACCTCTCCAAAGTACTGAAGAGCAATAATGTCAGTCTGGAGACTAAGATGTGCCTGATACAGGCCATCGTCTTCGAAGAGTATTGAATGTACCATGGACTGCTAAGAGAAAAAACAGGTTCATCCTGGAGAGGGTGAGACCAGGCTGCTACTTGGAGACAAGGATTCTGAAGCTTCGTCTGACATACTTTGGACATGTTGCAAGGAGGGACCAGTCCTTGGAGAGGGACATCATGTTTGGGAGGGTAGAGGGACAGGACAGTTCAGGAGAGGAAAACCCTCCATGAGATTAATTGATCACTGGGATAATGGGGTAGGTGTGTCAGAGACAGTAAGATTGGCACTGGATAAAGTAGGGTTTAGGGTTGTTGTACATATAGGGTCACTATGAGTCTCAGGCAACTTGACAGCACACAAAGACAACAACATTGTGTATTATGAGTTACAGTACTAATCCAAAGGCCAGCAGTTCTAAACCACTAGCTTCTTTTAAGAACAAAGATGGACAGTGTCCTCTTATAAATATTTATGGCCTTGGAAACAAGGTAGAGGTTTTTAGCACATTTAAGCTCTATTTTCAATACTGACGATAAAGTGAAAGTGCACCTGCATTTTCCATACTGGTACTATCTGATTTCTAATTAGCTGCCAGAGCTGGACCTTACCCCATGCCCTTGAACCAAGCTGGGAGAACTTTACATCCTTCTCTGCTCAATCTTTAACCTACGTAAAAAGACACAGTAACCCCTTAATAAGTTCCAAACGCTATAAAGGCACAAAGATAAATTGAGGAAGTGTCCTATATTCATTATCTAAGAGAGAGCGCATGCATTTAAAAATAGAATACTCATTTGGGTGATTTCCAGTTTGAGATTACTACCAAAAAAAAAGGTTTTCTGAACATATTTTCAGTTATTTTTGAAGAGACATATTTTCATTTTTCTTGAGCAAATGTACTTTTCAAAGGTCCACTAACAAATAGATACAGTGGCATTTTCATTCAATGAGATACTATTCAGAAATAAAAAAGAATGAATTATTGATTCTTCTATATATAACATAGAAGAATCATAAAAACGTAAGGATGAGAAACAAGGCAGATACAAAAACGTACATCCTGTATGATTTAACTTATGTAATGTTCCAGAGCAGGGAAGACTAATATAAGACTAATATCATATGGCAAGAGAAATGAGAGCAGAGGTTGTCTGTGGCAGCAACGGGGTGATGGACTGGAAAAGATGAGTTAGAGAAAGTTCCATTAACTTCTCAAGAACACACAATGTCAAAATTTATTACATTGTACACTTTAAATCTGTACTTTTGTATGTGTAAATTATACTTCACTCAATATTTAATTAAAAACCAAACATATATCTGCACAAGTCTCACTTTTATGTGAAGCAAACAGGATCAAAAGTGAAGACTTAACAGAGTTAAGGAGTGATTAAGTGCTCTGATGGTGTAGACCATAAAGCATGTAGTGCAGCTAACCAAAAGGGTACAAGTCTAAGGTGTCTAAACTTAAGGGAAATATCCCCCAACTAAGATATATAGCCCTGGAAACCCAATGGAGGATTACTGTAAGCCAGAATTGACTGAATAAGAGTGAATAACATGTGTTAGCTATATGTTATGTTGTTATGTTATGTTTTATGTTATGTTATGTTATGTTATGTTATGTTATGTTATGTTATGTTATGTTATGTTATGTTTATGTTGTGATGTGATGCTGTTATGTTATTTTTTTATAGTTTCCTATATATTTGCAACTCAACAATAAAAAAATACAACAAACCAAAAATTTAAAAAATCACCAAATGTCAAGTTAGAAGAAATTCTAGCATTTCACTTGTCCAATGTACCATCTCGAACTTAAGTCCTTTTAAAACATCCCTCTTGGACAGAGTTTCCAATTTGAGCATTTGCTAGCTCCTGGAACAGTTATTTCAAAATGAAAAGGATGAGTACAGCTAGGGAGGTACAGAGAGAGAGCTTATGGAAATCCAGAGTAGGTAGGAAGGTCTCTGAGACAGCCTACCCTCCGGTAACACGCAAACTTACACTTCCTGCCACCTAGTTGACTCTGTGGAATCATGGACCCTCCAGTGGGTTTCCAACACTGTACATTTTAATGGGAAGACACTGTCCTTTCTCCCACAGAGCTGCTGAGAGATTTGAACCACCAGAGCTGTACAGCCTTCAAGTCATTAAGTAACATGCTACAGACAGCACCACCAAGGTCCTAGTGCATAACCTGAGGTACTGTTAACTAAGAGGTTATCAGAATGAATCCACCAGTTGCTCTAAGGGAAAAAAATGTTTTTTTCTGTTAAGTATTGTCAAGTCAGCTCTGACTCATTATTGACCAAAGTGTAACAGATCAGAAATCTGCTAGTCCGACACCATCCTCACAATCTCTTCTGTGCTTAAGTCTATTGTGGTCATTGTGTCAATCCTTCTGGTCCCAGGAGATCCTCTCTCTTACTGAGCCTCCACCTTTCCAAGCATGATGTTCTTTTCTAAGAACTGGACCCGCCTGACAACCTGCTCAAAGTGTGTAACATATATTCTCACAATCTGTACTTCAAAGGATCACACCTACAGTACTTCTTCCAAAACAAATTTGCTTGTTCTTTTGGGAGTCAATGATATATTGAATATTGTTCTATAACAGCTCAATTCAAAGGCATCAGTTCTTCTTTGCTTCTTTATTGATTGTCCAAGTTTGACATGCATATGAAACAAATGAAAATACCATGGCTTGGTTTTCAAAGAGATATCCTTGCTCTTTAATATTTTAAAGACATGATTGGCAGCAATTTGCCCCATGCAACTCGTCTTTTGTTTTCTTGACTGCTGTTTCCTTGGGTGTTAGTGAATCCAAGCAAAATAAAGTCACAGACAACTTCAACCTTTTTTCTATTAATCATGATGTTGCCTTTTGTTCAATTGTGAGAATTTTTGTTTTCCGTACTGAAGGCTGTATAACCTTTTCTTTTTCTTAATAAATGCTTTACGTTTTCATCACTTTGAGCAAGAAAGTGCGGTGTCACCTGCATAACATAGGTTGATGAGTCTTCCTCTAATCCTGGTGCCACTTCTTCATATAATCTACCTTCTTGAGTGCTTCTTAGATGCAGCCCTTCAAAGGCTCGTTTATCTAAGCCAAACTATTTGGAAGACAGATACCTGGTCAGTTGACTGTAAGTGATCCTTATCTGTACCTATTTTAAAAAAAAAAGCTATGCAACAGAATGCAGAAATGATCAATCATATCATTAATATCACATCAAGTAAAACCTTGCTGGAGATTATTAAAAACGGCTGGAGAAGAAATATCAGAAATTCAAGCTGGATGCAAAAGAGGCTACGGAACAAGGGATATCACTGCTGATGTCACCAGAGTTTTTACTGAAAGCAGAGAATAACAAAAATATGTTTGGGTATCTGTCTCTATAACCAGCAGCGCTACAGAGCTTTGTTTGGTTCCTCTGACTCTAAGATCTAATTAGTTCCTGTCTGCTATACCACTTCCTGATTCGCTGTCTTACACTGTTCTTGTCTCCAACATTGACCTAGCCCCAGGCTGTCTCAGGTGGGCTGGTCTGTTTTTCTTGCTGGGTGCCATCCAGTTGCATACAACTCACAATAACCCTATGATCTGAACCCTGTCTTATCCTGTCCCATCCTCACAATCGCTGACACACCATATTGCTGTGTGACACACCATATGATGTGTGACACACCATATCGATCAGGTTGAGGGTCTTCCTGTCCTTCCCTGTCTTCTCCCCTTTCCAAATATGATGTCCTTCTCCGAGGAATAGCCTTTCCTAGTAACATGCCCAAAATATGAGAGATGAAGTTGGAGGGAAGGAAAAGGGCAAATTAACAACCAAGTCCAAAAAGGAATCAGAGCTGGAAGGCCAAGCTGGAAGGTAAATGTTTACAAAGAGGGCTTCCAAACCCTTTATTCTGGACATAAGGAAGGAAAAGAGCACATTCTGGAAGCTGTGGTCTGAGAAATGAAAGAATTTTTGTAATAGTGGCAATGACCACAAGAAGAAGTATGGAGACTATTCCATAGACATGGTGGAATGAATGGTAACTCTGCTAGTAGTACCATCCTCTTTCTAGGACTTCACCATCCTTTGTACAAACCAAGTCCATGAGTCCTGCATGCCAGACTGGACCTCTGGCAACTTCCCCCTGTGAAAGACCAGGCCCGAGAAAAGTCACAGATCAGTGTTTCTATCACCAAGAGTTCCAAGGCTGCCAGCAACAGAAAAAAGAAAAAAAAAAAAGCAACTCTGAATATTCTAGGCAGGAAAGCATTGGGCAGATACAAGGTAGTTCCCAGAATAGGCTTAAAAAGAACAGGAACAAGGTCATTAGAGATTTGAATAGCAAAATGACATTGACAGTCTCATTTAAACAAATCACAGCCAAGTGTCTTCATATCTGTTCCAGAAAAGAGTTTGATAGGCTTGACTTGAGGATTGAGGCCTTTTTGGCAAAAGAGCAGTAGGCACCTTAACAGACAATCCTAACAATGAAGAAAAGCTTATTTCTCTAAAGGAAATCTCTGGGAGCCTATCAGTAGGAGTTGCACTACTAATCTAAAGGCTGTGTTTCTCTGGCTGTTCAAATCCTCCAGCACCTCTACAGAGCAAAGATGGGCAACCTCTTTCCATTCAAATTACATCCTGGGAATCCACTGGAGGGTCAGCTACGAGTTGATTTCAATGTGATGACAGTGAGTGAGAGGACAAAAGAAGGAACCTTGACAGACGAAATGCTTGTCCTCAGTTTCCCTACCTGTCTTAAAGGACTTGTCAAGTAATGTGATTACAAGAGCATCCTGACACATGGCCTGGGTGGATCAACTACCCTCAGTCTCCCAAGTCTTCTCCCCTGCCATCTCACCACTTGACATCAAGGATAAGCAGTGCAAGTCGGTATAATGACTTCAGAATGTTGTCTTTCCAAATGCACCAGCCAAGTTTTGTTCTGCTAAAGCTGTTCATGGTCCAAGGTAAGTACTCATTCACAGAGTGAATGAAAGTGAGCAAGCCTGGAATGACACTTTGAATACCCTCTGCCTTCATCTGGGGGAACCAGTCTTCACAAGCTCTAGTCCTAAGCAAGTTTTCCAGAAAACTGTGGAGGAAACCCACAGACCTAAATCCAACTGTGGCCTTCTCTTATAATCTGTTTTGCCAACATCTGACTCCTAATATGACTAAGACCAGGAAGTAGTATAAAGTACCATAGGCAGGACATGATTAAGACATGGACTTAGGGACCATGAGACATTACACAACAGGACAAACACAATCTTATGTGGGTTGTGTAGAAATGTTAAGTCTAGTAATTTCACTCCTTCATCCACTGTAATGTTGATGTGAAGAGTGCAAGGATTCTCTTTTGTTTTATTTACTACTATAATACTACCTTATTTTGCTTGCTTATATTGAGCTTCTCCATTGAATTTTTCCACAGATGTAGTCAATCTTATTCCTGCTTATTCCATTAAGCAAGGTTGATTTGTATGTTGTTGTTGTTATATGCTGTCAAATCACCTGCAACTCATAGAGACCCTATGTACAATAACACTGAAGGCTGCCCTGTCTTGAGCCAGTATCACTGACTCTGATACACCAACCACCACCACCCCCATTGCCCTAGTTTCTGTATCAATCCATGTTATCTGGGGTCTTTCTCTCCTGCACTGTCCTTCCACCCTTCCAAGCATGATGTCCTTCTCCAAGGATCTGTCCCTCCTGGCTACATGCCCAAAGTATGTGAGACAGCTTCAAAATCCTAGCCTCCAAGGAGAAACGTAGTTTTACCATCTCCAAGGCAGACCTATTTGGTTTTTTAGTGCTCCATGTTCAATGCTCTTCTCCAACATCACAACTCAAAGCCATCAATTCTTCTTCTATTATCCTTAGTCTTATCCAGCTCTCCGATATGTAGCAAGAAATTGCGAAGACCATGGACTTGATCAGGCATATCTTAGCCTCTAGACTGATATCACTTCTTCTCAGAACTCTGGAAAAGTCTCTGACAACAGATTTACCTAATGTGATTCATCTTTTGATTGCCTGATTGCTGGTACCAAGAGTGTTGATTGTGGAGCCAATCAAGCTGTAACTGTTAACAACCTCAATTTCTTCTCCATCTACCATGGTGTCCAATGGCGAGAATCTTTGTCTTCTTGATGTTGAGCTTCAATCCATATTGATGACTACAGTCCTTGACCTTCTTCAGCAAGTGAGTTTCAGCAACCAAAGTTGTGTCATCTGTATAACGTAGGTTGTTGATGAGTCTTCTTCCAGTCTTGATGCCACATTCCTCCTCATAAAGCCCAATTTTGAAATGATCTGTTCTGAATATAGATTGAAAAGTTAGGACATAGGGATCCTCTTTTGTTTTATTTACTGCTATAATACCACCTTATTTTGATTGCTGATTTTGAGCTTCTCCATTAACTTTTTCCACATATTTAGTCAATCTGTTCCTATGTATTCTATCAGGCAAGGTCCACTTGTATACTTTTTTAAAAATATTTTTTCAATTCATAATTTATTAATTTTACAAAATTTTATTATTCAATCTTCACCCTAATTTCTGTCACCAACTCCATATTTTCCAACTCTCAATCTTTCTTTTTTTCCAACTTTTGCATTCTGTTGTTGTTGTTGTTAAGTGTCATCTAGCCACTTGTGGCTCATAGCAATCCTATGTACAACAGCCCTATCCTGAGCCAACTTCCTTGTCTCTGACACATCTGCCCCCATTACCCCAGTCACTGGGTCAATCCGTCACGTCCAGGGTCTTCCTCTCTTGACCAATCTGGCTTTACCCTCTCCATGATGAACCTGTTTGTTTTCCTAGCAGTCCATGGTATAGTCAATACTCTTCTCCAGCACCACAACTCAAAGGTGTCAATTCTTCTTCTGTCATCCTTTATCATCGTCCACCTCTCTGATGCATAGCAAGTAATTGTGAAGACCATGGATCATGCCTGGATCAGGCACATCTTCGTCCCTAGACTGACATCCTTGCTCTTCAGTACTCTAGCGAGGTCCCTGACAGCAGATTTTTTTCAAAGCAATATATCTTTTGATTTTTGTGGTTGGATTCTAGTCACAACTGTTATTATTTTTATTAATGCATCTTGGTTGCATGTTGAAGAGGACTTGAAGTAGTTGTTAATGAAGATCAAAGACTACAGCCTTCAAAATGGATTACATCTTAATATCAACAAAATCAAAATCATTAACAATGAACCAATAGGCAACATCATAATAGACAGATGAATGATTGAAGTTGTCATTGATTTCATTTTACTTGGATTCATAATCAACATTGACAGTAACAGCTTTCGAGAAATAAAAAGGTATGTTGCATTGGAAAAATCTGCTGTTAAAGACCTCTCCAAAGTGCTAAAGAGCGATGATATAGTCTAAAGATTAAGCTGTACCTGATATAAACCATGACGTTTTCAGTTGTTTTCTATGCATCTGAAAGTCAGGCAATGAATTAGGTTTACAGAAGAATCAGTACCTTTGAAATGTTGTTTTGGAGAAAAATGTTGAATATCCCTTCGTCTGTCAAAAGAATAAGCAAGATTGTCTTGAAGAAAGTGCAACTAGTGTATTCCTCAGAGGCAAGAATAATGAAACTTCAACTCACACATTATGGACATTTTATCAAGAGAGACCAGTCCTTGGAAAAAACAAAACCCCCTCTAGAAAAAGGATACATTGACCCAGTGACTGTAACAATGGGCTTGGGCATATCAGAGGTCATGAAGATGGTGCAAGAAAGGGCAAGATTCAGCTCTGTTGTTTATAGGGTTGCTGTGAGTTATAATCAACTGGGTGGCACCTAACACCTACAGCAATACTACCACCAGGTTGTACTGCTAATCCAAAGGCTGTACAAGGCCCACAACTCAACTCGACCAGCAGTTTGATAGAGGAAGATAGACCATCTCCTCATGTTGCAGTTTATAGCCTCAGAAACCCAATAGAGGATCACTACCAGAAAAGAATTGATGGCAATGAGTTTGAGCTTTTCGTTTTACCATCACCACCAAGAGCAGTGTTTGGCCCTTTTCAAAGTCATTAAGCATTTGTACCACAAATAACTCACTTCAAAGCCAAGTTTGAAACCTCTTCCCCAGTAGCTAGACCTGCCTCTGTAAAAGGGGTTCCAAAGGCATTACTTCAATTCAGTGGTCATTGGGGGTAACAAGATGAACCCACCAGGCAGATGGCCAGCTGTTTAGCAGTGCTCAGGCCTGAGGGTGAGTCAAGAGCTCTGCCTTCAGCAGGAAACTGAAGAGATTCTGGGTCAGTGTGACCTGAGCCTGGTGGGTCTCTGGGGAGTTACTCACAGCAAAAGTACACACATACACGGCAGGCCTCAGCTGAAGAGTGCAGGGCAGAGAGCAGGCCGGTTATTTAAGGGACAGATGGTGGGGGGTTGGGGGGGGGTCAATGACAGGCCTGCTGCAGAGTGCCTCCTCCCACAGCTGCATTATTATGGGTTGCTTTGCTTCTTCTAACTCCAGACAACGTGATGAAAAAGGAGGTGGAGAAAAACTCCCCCTAAAAGACTCACTGTTCACTGAACTTGGTAGACACACTCATTTTAACTCGGGCCCATGTGGGCCTTGAAACTGAAGTTCCTCTCTCAAACTAACCTCTCCTCCCAGTGCTCTGGACTGGCTTCTGTTGTCCTTGGGAAGCACTGTCTGCAGGGACAGATTCCATCCCTCTTTGCTGCTACCCTGTTTGCTAAGCCCTTTCCAGACCCTTTTCCCACTTAGCTCTGATGTTTTAGAATCTATTGTCTGTAGCTCCATCCTGAAACTCCTCTCCAGTCCGTGGTTCCCTCTCCCCAGGGTGTCTCTGAGTAGTTCTCATGATGCAATCTATAGTGTGTTGTACTGTTAACCAAAAAGCTTCAAGCGTATGGTGGTTCATGGGAAGAGAAAGGGTAGTCTCCTCCCATTAAGATTTACAGCCTTGGAAATTCAACAGACTGTCACGATGAGTTGGAATTGGCCTGCTGGCAATGAATCTGACTTTATTTCTTTTGTAAAGTTTCTGTGGTCAGGAATGGGAGCTCTGTGTTGTCGTCTATAGGGGTGTTGCACTGCATACTTAGTCTCATGGTGATATTTCCCTCTTCTGAACTCTTAAAATTCAGAGAACTGCACAAAATAATCAAAATAATTCTTTTCCCCCAAACATTAATTAATAGAGCCCTAGTGGAAGTGTGTTACAACCTAAAAGTTAGTGATTCAAGTCCACTGTCAGCAATGTGGAAGAAGATGGGAAATCTCCTCCTATAAACATGTACAGCCTCAGAAACCAGGTGAAAGGCCGCTATGGGCTGGACTTGGCTTGATGGCAATGGGTCTTGGTATCACTAATAAGGTTTGCCACTACTTATCAGTGTTATCATTGCCTGCTACACTGAACACCTCTGATAGCCTCCACAAACTAAGATGCACTTGTGATTTTTCATATTGAAGTACAAACAGCAAAGTATTATTTTTTTTCAAGCACTTGTTACATGTTTAGTGCTAAGGTGACAAAAAGATGGGCCAACCGTCTGTTTAGTTCGAGTCAGAAACCTTTGAGTCATTCAAACCTCTCCAAGGCCCCACACTCAAGCAGACACCAAATCCTGTGGCTTTTACCACATCCTTCCTCTCCTGGACTTCCTCCTAGCTGCTGAATTCACACTGGGCCTCTCCGTTGCTTGCCTTAGAGTCCTTTGATGGTGCTCATGTTTAAGCACTCAAGTACTAGCTAAAAAGTTGACAGTTCAAACTCACTCAGAGTTTCAGATCTGTTATCTACTTTGCAAAAATTATAGCCTTGAAAATTCTATGGAGCATTTCTACTCTACAACGCATGGGGTCACCTGAAGTCAGAATCAATTCAACACAGCCAAAATCACAATTGTTTCTAGCCCAAACTGTGGCAAATACTCTCCATCAGTCTCACTGCCTTCAGCTTCTACCCTAGACGTTGCTTATCAAAATACTAGTTAGGCACTGTTACTCTAAAAGTTAAAGATTACCCATGTTTCTCTTGATTGTAGGATAAAAGCTCAAACTCCACACAACTGTTGTCATATGACCTTTATCCTTTCAAGGTTTCACTCCCAGCATGCCCCCTGGCACGCATTCTAAGCTTCTCTTAGCCCATGCCTTGAAATGAATATTTATTTCTGCCAAGAACTCATCTTTTCTCTCATTCTGACAATCTTCAAAAGAAGACTTCCTTGAACTGCTTCAAAGTTACCCTCTACCTATTCTAAATTCCTGTGGAGCTTGATTTGTTGTTACTGATAAGTGTCATGGAGTTGAGTGCAAACTATGAACAATAGATCTGAACTGTATTCTATACTGTGCCATCCTTATAATCCTCCACACATTTAAGACCATTGCTGCAAACACTGTATCAACCCACCTCATTGAGGGTGGTAGTCTCCTTCAGTGACCCTCTACCTTTCCAAGAATGATATCTCTTTCCAAAGAATAGCCTCTCCTAACCTGTCCAAAATATGTGAGATAAATCTTTACCATTTTAGCATCCAAAGAAGATTCTAGGTGACACTTTCTCGAAGACATATTTATTTGTTCTTCTGGCAGTTCATGGGATATTCGGCACTCTTCTCCAACATGTCAGCTTAAACTCATAGATTTTCCTGTCATCCTTATGCATTGTCCAGCTCTCAGATGCAAAGCAAATGATTGGAAAGACTGTGGTTTTAATTAGGTGCACCTTAATCTTTAAACTGACATCATTGCTCTGCAGAAATCTAGCACGATCTCTGACAGCAAATTTCCTCAGTGTTATAAGTCTCCCAATATCCTGACTGCTGGTACTAAGGATGTTGATTGCGGATCATAGTAAGATGAAATCATTGACAATTTTAATCTTTTCTCCTCCTATTATGATGTTGTTGTATTGGTCCAGTGGTGAGGATTTTTGTATTCTGGATAAAGAAATGTGATCAATATTGAAGGCTACACTCCTTGATCCTCTGCAGCAAGCACTTTGGGGCCTCCTTACTTTCAGCAAGCAAAATTGTGTCATCTACATAATTCAAGTTGTTGATGAACCCTCCTCTAATCCTGATGACACACTCTTCACATAGTCCAGCTTCTTAAATGATTTGCTCAGCCTACAGATCGCATAATTTAGAGAGAGGATATAGCCCTGATGCATACTTTTCCCTATCTTAAACCTTGCAATGTTCCCTTGCTCAGTTCAGACAACAGCTTCCTGGTCTAGGTACAGTTATCAGAAAAACATAAGTGTTTTGGAATCTCATTCTTCTCAAGGTTTTCCATAGTTTGTTATGATCCACACAGTCAAATGACTTTGTATAGCAAATAAAACATAGATATTCTTCTTATGTTCTTTTCTTTTAGTCAAGATCCATCTGACATCAGCAATAATATTCCTGGTGCCACAGCCTCTTCTAAATCCAGCTTAAACTTCTGGCATTTCTTGTCATTGCACTATTCTAACCAGTTTTTCAAATTATCTCCAATAATATTTTTCCTGCATGTGGTATTAATGATATTATTCTATAATTTCCACATTCTATTGTATCCATTTTCTTGGAAATGGTAACAAATATGGATCTCTCCCTGTCAGTTGGCCAAGCAGCTGTCTTTCAAATTCTTCGGCACAGACTGGTGAGCACATAAGGGCTGAATCTGTTATTTGGTATCCCACTGATTCCCAGGGCCTTATTTTTTGCCAACGGCTTCAATGTAGTTTGAATTCTTTCTTATCACCATTGGTTCTTTATCTTATGCTACTTTCTGAAATGTTTCAATGTCAACCAATTCTTTTCTTGTACAGTGACTGCGTATTCCCTTCACCTTCCTTATTTTTTAAAATAAATTTTTATTTTATACTGATTTTCTTACAAAGTTTGTATACATGTTTTTCACACTATCTTCATTCACATTGTGCTTTATACAATTATTCTTATTCATTATATTTTCTAAAACTAATCAACATTAAAATATGCTCACCCTGCCCTATCTTTCCAGATCCCCACTGGATCTTACCCATTTTCTTCTTCCACTCCTCCCTCTACCCATCAAATTGTATGACTTTATGATTTCCCCCCATCTATCCTCACTCCTCTGCTCCTACCTTCCCCAACCCACCCCTGCTTGGATCCTCAGACACATTTTACTAGTTATCTATTTCTACAGTAATAGTCATATATAGTATTTGTCATTACAGGTCTGCATTAGTTTACTCAGCAAAATGCTCTCCAGTGCTTTCCAGGTTATGTAGTAAATTTTTTAAAATCATTGCTCCTGCATGCTGCATAGAATTGCATAATGTGAATGTACCACAATTCCTCAGTCCACTTGACTGTGGACCTTTGGGCTGTTTCCATGCTCTTACGATGGAAAATAATGCTGCTATAAACATTGGTGTACAAATCTCCATTTTTGTCTCAGTTCTCACTTTCTCAGGTTATATTCCTAACAGTGGAATAATTCGTTTATATGATTTTTTTAAATTCATTTCAATGAACATCTACAGAGATTTTGGATTTCCATTAATTCATTGTTGCACTTTTCTCCCCACCCATCCCACCCCCACCCCGAGTATACTCCACTCTGCAACCCTCATTCCGAGCTCTTATGATAATCATAATGCCCTAAAATATATTACCTTTAAACTATTCTCTCCCCCATCGGCTTCAATGCAGTAAACATAATTTATCCAATTTTTCTCAGGTTCATATGAATTTGTATGTTTTGCTCTTTGAGGAACCACCAAACTACCTTCCAGAATGGTTGTCCCATTTTACAATCCCACCATCAGGGTTTCAGAGATGTTACAAACAAGGTCACAATTCAACGGTACATAACAAAAACAACCAACAGTGTATGAGAGTTCCAGTCTTTCCACATTCTCTCCAACATTTATTACTTGCTGTCCTATATTAGACTTTGCCACTGCTCCTGGAGTGAGATGGTATCAGGTTGTGGTTTTTATTTGCATCTCTCTTATTGCCAGTGATATTGAGCATTTCTTCATGAGTTTGTTGGTCATCTGATTGACTTCCTCTGTGAAAAGTCTTTCCACGTCTTTTGCCCATTTTGTAATTGGGTTATCTGTCTTTTTCTTGTCTCCATCTTCTTTTGAAAAAATTTATTATATTTTAATTTTTATTTTTCAGTGAAAAACCATGTATGAGGTACATGGGGGTGAAGGTTGGAAACAGAAGAGTGAGGACTGGCCCGGATGAAATCTCAGGGTTGCACAATTTGGTAGCAGGGGTGGGGAGGGAAGGAGAGGAGTAGGCGAAGGAAATGAGAAAGATCCAGCAAGGACCAGCAGAGACAGGGTAATGGTAAGCATAGACCAATGGTGATTAGTTTTGGTTTGTTGTTGGGGCTTTTTTTTTAACAAAGGAATTGTCTTATTCACTTGTGGGTTTCTCATTTGGAAATGGTACGTAGAGTTTCTGGCTTCTTCATGCTAAATAGGAGTGTTGATGTGAAGGAGGATGGGGAGTCTAATTTAACACCTAACTGGTGGTCCTGGGTTGAAGCTGTTTACCAAGGTGGGTCCAGTGAGATAGCTGGCTGAATACAGAGGTTTATCCTCCTTCACTTCCTTAGTTGCTAGTTATATTTCCCTTTTGTCTTTGGAACTGGGTTCAGGGCCCAGGCCTGGAGTAAAACTCAGTGTTAAAATTACCTATAGGAAAGGGAGCAAACCAAGAGAGAACAAACTTGTGAGTTACAAATAGAAGGTCTTTGGAGGTGTTACTTAAAGGTGCACTAGGGAAGAAGGTAGAACAAAGAGTCTTAGATAAAATTCTTTGTATACCCTACGTAGTTTTCCCCAATGACCTGAAGGCTCTTCCAAGAGGCCAGGCAACATACCTTGGGGACTAGGCAGCACACCCCTCTACCAATGGGTCCCCCCCAGGACTGGACCCTGCATCTCACTGAAGACCATGGCCAGGGACAGCATCCCCAGTTCCAGCACCACCACCTTGCCCTCTCCCCTCCATCAAGTGGTCAGACTGTAATTCGAAATAGGCCTCACTACCCACCCCCTTCACAAATAGAGAAGGGTCTCTGAGAGTGGTGAACAGATCCTCCCTAGATCTAAACAGTTCAAATGCCTGTTCAAATGCTTGTTCTTGAGATGATTTTTACGTTCAGGTGAGATAGACACAATTTTGTATTTTGACTTTTGTGGACTTACTTTCATTTTCTTCAATATCAATTTGAACTTGTTGTGTTGTTGTTTTGTAATGTCAAGTGAGAACCAACCCAGAGCTGACCTTCCATTAAGTTTTCTGACACAGTTAATAGCAGTTGAGGAGACTGACCATCCTTCTCCAGTGGAGCAGCTGATGGCTTTGAACCACGTACCTTTGGGATTGCAATGCAGCTTCTTACCACTAGGCCACCTGAGCTGCCCTATAATATTGTGACTTGAGGCTTAAATGTGTTTTTTATTTGTCTTCACCTGAAAAATGCCAAGCAAGTTCTTTCCTTTTTATTCTCCAATTCCAACTCTCTGCACATTCCATTGTAATACTCTATTGTGTCTTCTCAAGGTGCTCTGTAAAATTCTCTGTTCAGCTCTTCTACTTCAGGATCGTTTCCTGTTGTTTTCGCTTCTCCATGCTCTAGTGCAATTTTCAAAGTCTCCTCTGACATCCATTTTCACCCATGGCCTGTTCCATACTCAGCACCTGGCCTGATTTTGACTGCTGATACTGAGATTTTTCCAGCGAGTCTTTCCACAGATGTAATCAATCTGATTCTTGTGCAGTCTCTCCAGTGACATTTATATATCTAGTCACCATTTTTTTTTCTTTTAAAAAAAAAAAGGTGTTGGCTATGAATATGCAATTGGATATACAAAATCCAATCATTCAACATCCACCCTCAAGTCCATAATTTCCAACAATCAAATCTACTTTGTTTCCAACTTTGCATTCCAGTCTTCAATTATTATTAATGTGTCTTGACTGTGCATTTGGTCAATATCAGAAAGCAAATTTGGTAGAATGGGATTTCATGCAATCTTTTTTTAGAATAGTTGACACTTTGGTTGTTACTATTTATAGACTAATTTCCTCTAGTGGGTAGTCCCTTCCAGGAGGCTGAGGTCCAGCTTTTGGTACCAACACCTAGAGTGTGTTAGATGATCAAGAAATATGAAATTGACCTGATACAAACATGATCCTGAACTCAGGATGTATGTGTGCACTTTCCTCGCTCTTCTAAGCATCACTGCTTGAAAAAGTAATATATAACCACTGCCACCAACTTTGCTGCTCCAATTCTTTCTTTCTCTTTAAATACTATTTTCGTGTGTTTTGGGGGGACGTTTACACAAAAAAAATTAGATTTCCTTTAACAATTTCCATACATTTTGTTTAGTAACATTAGTCACATTTTTTGCACAGTGTCAGCATATTTATTATTTCCATATTGGTTGCTCAAATTTCTTTATCCTAGTTTTCCTGACCCTCCTACCTTCTTAGACTTACTTTAAGGTAAATATTGACCAGTTTATTTCACATAGATTATTTTTTTTAAAAAGTACTTACAATGCTGGTGGATGATGAGTATTTCATCAGTATTACAATCTGCTACCCAGCTGTAAAGTGGCCCCACAAGTGCTGTCAGTTCCAAAGTTCAAAGGATATCTCAAGGCAATAACTTGTGAGTTTCTCTACTTTCAGTTGGTCCATTAGGTGTGGATTTTAAAGAATTTTTTTCCTTTAGATTCCATTCTACCCTTAATAATATATTATTCCTCTGGACAGGACAGTCAGTAGTGGAAGCTGGGCACTGTCTAGTTCTTCTAATATCAAGACATAATTTCCATAGATAATTAATCCTGAAGATTAGATTCTTCTTTTGTTCATTTTTCCTTGCTCTTGATATGTACAGACCAACAACTGTCACCTTAGAGAGACATTCCCAAGTTTTTAAGACCCCAGACACTACTCACCAAATTAGGATATAGAATATACATTTTATGAACTGTTACGATAATTTTTTTAATTTTTTTTAAATGGAACACTTCTTGCTGATCTTCTCTGTATCGTTCCAATTTTAATATATGTGCTGCGGAAGCGAGCACTACGATAATTTAATAAGCTGTCTCACAAGTCTTCAAACTGAATTACTTGATCTTGCAAAATGTTTGATTATATCTAGGATGTATCTATAGCCTTTTATATGCTTTTATCTGTGTGGATATATATGCAGCTCACACGTATATTTATCTACATATGCCTACACAAAGTCTAATGCTAGACCAAGAAGCTGTGGTCTAAATAGTGCAACGTAATGCTCCATGGTTTGAAACCAAGAAAGACACACATCAGGGCTGTATCCTTTAGCCGTGCTATTCAATCTATATGCTGAGCAAATCATTCAAGCAGTTGAACTCTGTGAAGAAGAATGTGGCTACAGGATTGGAGGAAGGCTAATCAACAACCTGCACTGTGTAAATGACACAACCTTGCTTGTTGAAAGCGAGGAGGACTTAAGGCACTTGCTGCAGAAGATCAAGGACTACAGCCTTCAATATAGATTATACCTCAACTTCAAGAAAATGAAAATTCTCACCATTGGCCCAACAGGATATATCATGATAGATGGAAAAAAGGTTGAAATTGTCATCAATTGTGTGTCACTTGGACCCACTATCAACACCCTTACTACCAGAAGTCAGGAGCTCAGGAGATATATTGCGTTGGAAAATCTATTGTTGGCGCCCTCTTCAAAATCCTAAAGATTAATGATGTAAGTTCAACACTAAAGAGGGCCTGTTTCAATCTATAGTATTTCTAATCACCTGTTAAACAACTGAAAGTTGAACAATGAGTAAGGATGACAGAGAAGAATTGATGAGTTTGAGCTGTAGTGTGGAAAAGAGTACTAAATATTTCACAGACTGCCAAAAGAACAAACACTTTATCTTCGATAAATATTTCACAGACTGCCAAAAGAACAAACACTTTATCTTCGATAAAGTGCTCCTTAGAGATACATATGTTGGGCATGTTACTAGTAGAGGCTATTCCTTGGAAAGGGACATCATGTTTGGAAAGATGGAAGTTTCAACAAAACAAAAAAAAACAAAAAAAAAATAAGAAGATCCTCAATAAGATGGATTGACCCAGTAGCTGAAGCAATGGGCTGACGTATGCTAGAATTGATGAGGATATCTATGTTCATAGGGTCACTATGAGTCATACTCAACTCGATGATTCCTGTGTTGTTAGGACTTTTGAGCATGGCTTTTCTGCCCTTTGCCTTAGACACCCCCCTGGGGATTTGACCTCCAGCTGTCTCAACTGTAGACACCTTGATTTGTCATTAATCAGTGTCTTCATCACTATCAACAGCTGTGGGGCCAAAGTAAGAGAGAGTGCTAATCAAGATTTTGGTGAAATGTAGTTGACAGAGCACTTGAGATAGAGCCAGAGTTAAAAGTTCTGCTTGCTGGACTGTTGAAGGAAGAGCTAATTTGGATTGCTACGAGAGAAAGCTTGCTGGACAACTGAGGAAACCAGAAGCTTCTTCCATTTGTGTTGCTGGGCTGAACCTGGGCTCTCACTGTGTAATATCTTTTACCTTCTCTGCTCTCCAACCCATTTTCCTAATAAATCCCACAATGTGAGTAAAAAGAGATTCTGTAAAGTCTGCATAGTCTATTTGCAATTAATTTTTAACCCAGTAATTAGTAAAAGTAGGTGCAGCAGAGTGGAGGGCTGTGACTGACCTTATAAGCATCAGTTTTATACCGTGGATGTTGTTGGGGATAGTTCGCCTTTGTGGAGTTGGTAGCGGTAGAACTTGACAGTAACCAAGTTACCATTTCTCCTTTTACAGCACCTAACAAAACCAACAATGGTTATGTCAGCATGTCTACAGGGAGCTCTGGTGGCTTAATGGTAAGGAATCATGCTGCCAACCCAAAAGTACGTGATTCGAATCCACCAGTTGCTCCACGGGAGGAAGATGGGTGACAGTCTCCTCCTGGGTGATTTACTGCTTCTGGAAACTCACTGGAGAGTCAGCTATGGGTTAGTTATGACTCAACAGTACATAACAGCAACAGGCATACCCAATACATACATATACATCTTCTTGCACACATAAATACATACATATTTGCCTATGTAACCCCATACATATTTTAAGTTTTATGGCTATTGTTGCAAAATTGCGGATGTTGTTGTACTTACTAAAAAAATTCCCTTATTCTTGTTCACTTCTTAGTGTTAATATTTACCTTTGTCAATTTTTCAAAGTTTATCCTCTTTTGGTATCACCTTTCCCATCACCAAGACTAACAAGTGTCTACTATCTACTGACTATCTTCAGAGGGGGAGCTCTGATAATGTAATGTGAAGTGTGCTGTGTTGTTAACTGAAAGGTCAGTGGTTCAAATCCGCCAGTTACTCTATAGGAGAACAATAATCAGTCACTTCTTATAAATATTTATACCCAGAGATGGATCACTCTGAGGTCGAATTGACTCTATGGTAGCAGGTTTGCTTTGATTGACAATCTAGAGATCTATTTCCCTTCCCTTTTCACTTTATTCCTTGGCAGTGACCTTTAATGTTGATTACTATACGTATGGATATCCTTGCCCTTTTATAAAAGCTGTTGTTATTGTTGTTATGTGCCGTCTAGTATGACTCATAGCAACTCTATGATCAAAAGATCTGAATCCTGGTCCATCCTATGTCATCCCATAAGTTTATCTTTGTGTGATTTACTTAAATCAGTCAGCATAACGTATTGTAGATTCACCTGTGTTATGTTTTGAGAACTCATCACAGGTCTTTTTAGCTGTATCGTGTTCTAGTGAACGTATGTACTACAGGGAGCCCTAGTGGCCTAGTCTGTAGGGAGCTGCACTGCTAAGCCAAAGGCCACAGCCCTACAGAGGTTCCAATCCACCAGTGGTGCTGGGGTGGAGGGAGGACAATCTCCTCCTGTGCAACTTACAGCTTTGGAAACCTCCTGGAGAGTCAGCTATGCACTGGTTTTGTGTCCGTGGCAGTAAGTTTTACATATATCATATTTTATTTAACCATTCATCCATTGATGGGAATATAGATTGTTTCCATTTTTTTGCAATTTTGAAGAGTTACAATGAACAAAGGTATGCATATGTCTGTCTGTTTCACTTCCCTTAGGTCTCTTCTGTATATACCTAGGATACCTAGGAGTAAGATTACTGGGTCATAAAGTAGTCCTATTTCTAGTGTTTTTGAAAATGTGCCATACTGTTTATGATTGTAAAACTTAATTTCCTATCAGGAGTATATGAAGTTTCCAATCTCCCCACCTCCTTGTTAGCTTTTATTGTTTTCTGGGTGTTTTTTTTAATTACCGTCATTTTTATAAGGGTGAGATAATTCATTACAATCTTGATTAGCATCTCTCTAATGACTAAGGATCACAAAATAACTTTTCATGTGTTTGTTGGTCCATCAAATGTCCTTTTTGGTGAAATGTTTGTTCATGTCTTTGCTCATATTTAAATTAGCCTGTTTGTCTTTGTTAAGTACATTTGAGGTCACTTATTGCTTGGCTTTGTATCACTGAGTGGTGAGGTAATCCTCAAAAAGTCCTGGGTGGGTTGCATAAAGCTCTAGGGGGCTGGGGTCCACAGAGAACACATTCGAATGTGTGTGCTCAAAACGTGGTCACTCTTTCTCAAACTGTCCTCAAGAGATCCAGGCAAAGGACATTTGGAGTAGATAGAACAGTGTCAGCCAAAACACTCGGGAAAGAAAACACAGTGCGTGTCCAGAGAAGGCACATGGCTCAAGGGAACAGAGCCAGGGGTGATTCTAGAAAATGGTGAGAGATGTTAAATAGGAGGGTCAAGGGTCCAGCGTAGACTCTGAGTACTAAGAAACTGGACTTCATTTGGTATACAATAAAATATTTGTTAATCTGGGATTATGTTTTAAGATTAATTCAGCAACAGTGTGTAGGATGCATTGGAGTAAGTGATGAGGGAAGGGGGAATACAGGAAAGAGTGAGCAGACTGGTGCAATATTCAATATTCCAGGTGAGAGGCAAGACATCTCTGAAGGCTCTGAGACAGTGCAACGCAAGGGGAAAGCAAGCTTCCAACCAAGAAGTTAATCAGAGAGGCGGGAGTGCAAGGCAGATGCTGCTCTGAGAGGGGGCCAGTCCGTCTAAAGCCCAGTGCGTGTGCATTTCCTCATGTTGACACTCCCCTGGGTCACAAGGCTTGTGGGCTCAGCCAGGAAGCATGCTTGACTCCACAGTGGCAGCTTGGTGGCCTGGAGGTATTAACCTAGTTTAGAGCTGGCAACCGAGTGGGGGTAGGGAAGAGGAAAGGCAGGAAATGCAAATCCCAGTGGTCAGACAACAGTGTGGGTAGCACCAAAACCACCCACAGCTGTCCCTGTCACTGACAGGCAAAGAGGGTCTCTATGGGAGTGTGAGGCCTGGGAGCCCAACCGGTTAGATATTTGCTGAATAAGTAAGTGATAAGAAGATAGAGGATCCACTCTGCAACCCTCATTGCATACTCCTATGATAAAAATAATGCCCTAAAATA
>NW_006399781.1:19661517-19662699 GCF_000299155.1 Elephantulus edwardii
CTTAAAGAGAGTTTGGGTAGAATGTTGAATGATCCAGGATGTATAAAAAGAAAATGAAAGGAGTACACAGAGTCACCGTATCAGAAGGAATTGGCTGACACAGAGGAATTTCATGAAATAACATACAAGCAAGAACCTATGGTGATGAAGGAGGAAGTTCAAGTTGCTATGAAGGAATTGACAAAAAACAAGGCTCCAGGAGTTGACTGCATACCAATTCATTTATTTCAACAAACAGATGCTTCCTTGGATGTACTCACTAAGTTGTGCCAGGAAATCTGGAGGACAGCCAGCTGGCCAACTGACTAGAAGAGATCGATATTTGTTCCCATTCCAAAGAAAGGTGACCCAACAGAGTTTGGAAATTATAGAACAATATCATTGATAATACATGCAACCAAGATTCTGCTCAAAAATTATCCAAAAACGTTTGGAACTATATGTCAACAAAGAACTGCCAGATGTACAGGCTGGATTTAGAAGAGGTCGCGGTACTAGGGACATTATAGCTGATGTTAGATGGATCTTGGCAGAAAGCAAAGAATACCAGAAGAATGTCTATCTGTGCTTCATTGACTACGCAAAGGTTTTTGACTGTGTGGATCACAACAAGCTATGGCTGACTCTGAGAAGAATGGGAATCCCAGAATATTTTATTGTGCTAATGAGAAACCTATACTTGGACCAGGAGGCAGTCATCAGAACAGAGCAGGGAGACACTGGATGGTTCAAAATCAAGAAAGGGGCCCGTCAGGGATGTATTTTGTCTCCATACCTTTTCAATCTGTATGCAGAATAGATCATCTGATACACTGGGCTGTACGAGGAGGAATGTGGCATCAGAATTGGTGGAATAATCATCAACAACCTGTGTTATACAGATGACACAACCCTGCTTGCTGAAACTGAGGAGGACCTGAAGCACTTGCTGCAGAAGGTCAAGGACTGCAGTCTTCAATATGGATTGAAGCTCAATATCAAGAAAACAAAGATCCTCACCACTGGGCCAATTGGCAGCATCAATATGGATGGTGAAGAGATTGAGATAGTTAACAGTTTTTGTTTACTTGGCTCCACAATCAACACTCTTGGTAATAGCAGCCAGGAAATCAGGAGACGAATTGCATTGGGAAAATAAGCTGTGAGGGACCTCTCAAGAGTACTGAAGTGCAACGACGTCAG
>NW_006399781.1:19667719-19710704 GCF_000299155.1 Elephantulus edwardii
GCTACTGGTGCCAAGAGTGTTGACCGTGGAGCCGAGCAAACTGAAGCTGTGAACACTCTCAATCTCTTCACCATCCATCCTGATGCTACCGATTGATCCGGTGGTGAGAATTTTTGTCTTCTTGACATTGACACTGAATATATTGCTTGCAAGGACAAAGCACTATCCAGCCCCACGTGGGGCCTGACCACTAGACCTGTCCAGGGGAAATGCGGTTCAGGTGGCCAGAGGCTGCTCAGGAGGTGAATGGTTTTGGAAAAGGGGAAGCTGTGGTGACTGATGTGGTCTAGGCCATGGCAGATCCAGTTAAAGGCTTCAAAACTAAGCTCTTTGCCTACAAGCTGGTGGGGAAAGGACTCCTGACACATAGCCATGCCTGGCTGAGGGACAGCATGGCCAAAGGGCATCTGTGTCATATGAAGAAACTGAAGGAGGCTGGGAAGCCCAGTTCCATTCCAACACTTCCTTCCCCACCCTCCCTCAAAGCTTCCAGCAGGCACTTAGCCTATGTGAACGGCCAAGACTTGTGCGCCTTTTGTCCATTTTCTAATATATTGGAAAGAAAAGAGATGCTTTTGAGTAAATTGGGCAAACTTCTCTTCTACCTCTTCCCCTTCCAGAGATGATGACAGCCAACAATGAGAAGCCAGGGAAGGTGAGAGGGAGACAGGAGTCAGTGTGGCCACTTGCCCTTTGCAATGCCAAGGTCAGCAGCACTGTGCAATTGCCCTTCAAATGGCTGAACTCTCTCCTGCTATTCCCCTGCCACCAAAACCTTACAGAAGGTGCCGATACACAGAGACACCTCGCGCCCCTCTCAGGCTGGTGAGCCATGGGAGAGATGTGGGTGTGGTGTTTGGAAGGCAGCTGATTCCAGTCATCATACTGCAATACTCCTTCAGATTGAGAAACTCCTTCCCTGTCTTCAGGGACATCCTCCAGACGCTGCCTCCAGGCACCATATGGACTAACCTGCCACCCTCCCCCAGCTCCTTGGCTCTCCCCAAGTCACCTTAGCAATTCTTCTGACTCTGCTGACAGAGAGCAGGTCACCTTCCCAGCCTGGGAAACTGCTTGTCACTGGAATCTGACATCTAGTGCAAGTGTCTATGACATGGCACAAATCCAAGGCTAGAGCACTTCTATTTCTGTCTGTCGTCATGGTGGCACCTTCTTTGGAGACCTCCTTGCCTCCTCCACCTGTCTTGGGATAAGTACCTTCTGGAGACTGGAGACACATGGAACCTCTTCCACCTCCAAGGCCAAATGGGGAAGAGTTGCTGTAAGGAAAGCTCAGGGGGAATAAGAACAAACACCAATTGGTACATTCAGTTCGTGATGTGGGGACTAGGAAGAGATGAGGGTCCCAGGAAACTAAGGTCTTTCCCAGGAGGTTCATTAACTGACCTAGAAGAGAAAAGTTCACCTTGATGGTGGTGGTGGTGGTGGTGGTGGTGGTGGTGTCACCTTATCAAAATGACATTTAATATCTGGGTGAACAAGTTCTTAAGATTTATAAAGAAATGAATCTCCATTCTTGAACCAAGATAATTTGATAGTCAACTACCATGCTGGTCAAGCACCAAGCTAGACTCTCTGCTACCATCTCATTCAACTCTTCAGCTTATTCCAAGGTGTGTGTTTGTCCTCATTCATAGCAAGGACATTGGAGCTCTAAGATAGTAAGAGCCTCACATAAGGCCCCACTACTAGGCAGGGCAATGCTGTGGTCAAACCCAGGTTTCTCTCCACTCTACAGGGCAGCATCCATGAGAGAACATAAGGGGAAACAATAGAGAAGGTTTGAACTTCTTTCTGAAAAAATTATAGCTTCCATTTACCAAAGTAATAATTCCAATTAATTACATTTGAGTGCTTATTGCTTTCTAGACTTGATACATATTTTATATTGAAATACCTTCCAAATACAATTAAATCCAAGAAGTAGTTAGAAAGGTAAGGAATTATTATGGGTTTGTGCCATCCAGTCAAGTGAGACTCATAGTGACCCTATGAACAACAGCTCTGAACCTTGTCCTATCCTGTGCCATCTCACAATCTCTGACACACTGAATCTGGCTTCACCTTCTTCAAGACATATTTTTTGTTCTTTTGGCAGTCCATGGGATATTCAGTACTCTCTTCCAACACCACAAATCAAAGGCATCCATTCTTCTTCTGTCGTCCTTATTCATTGACCAGCTCTCAAATGCATAGCAAACTATTGAAAAGACCATGATCTGAATCAGGCTCACCTTAATCCTCAAACTAGCATTATTGCTTCTCAGCAATTTGGTGAGATCCCTGGCTGCAGACTTCTCCAGTGCAATATGCCTTCTGATCTCCTCACTGTTGGTTTCCAGTGGATTATTGTGGATCCAAGTAAGATGAAGTCATTGACAGTTTCAATATTAGAGCGCTGAGAAGTGAAGGCTAAAGCAAGAAATCAAAGAGCTGAATAGAAAATTTCAAAAGGCAGCTCAGGATGACAAAGCAAGATACTACAATGAAATGTGCAGAGAGCTGGAGTCAGAAAATCAAAAGGGCCAAACTCGCTCAGTGTTTCTTAAGCAGAAGGAGTTGAAAAACAAATTCAAGCCACGGGTGGCAATACTTAAAGAGAGTTTGGGTAGAATGTTGAATGATCCAGGATGTATAAAAAGAAAATGAAAGGAGTACACAGAGTCACCGTATCAGAAGGAATTGGCTGACACAGAGGAATTTCATGAAATAACATACAAGCAAGAACCTATGGTGATGAAGGAGGAAGTTCAAGTTGCTATGAAGGAATTGACAAAAAACAAGGCTCCAGGAGTTGACTGCATACCAATTCATTTATTTCAACAAACAGATGCTTCCTTGGATGTACTCACTAAGTTGTGCCAGGAAATCTGGAGGACAGCCAGCTGGCCAACTGACTAGAAGAGATCGATATTTGTTCCCATTCCAAAGAAAGGTGACCCAACAGAGTTTGGAAATTATAGAACAATATCATTGATAATACATGCAACCAAGATTCTGCTCAAAAATTATCCAAAAACGTTTGGAACTATATGTCAACAAAGAACTGCCAGATGTACAGGCTGGATTTAGAAGAGGTCGCGGTACTAGGGACATTATAGCTGATGTTAGATGGATCTTGGCAGAAAGCAAAGAATACCAGAAGAATGTCTATCTGTGCTTCATTGACTACGCAAAGGTTTTTGACTGTGTGGATCACAACAAGCTATGGCTGACTCTGAGAAGAATGGGAATCCCAGAATATTTTATTGTGCTAATGAGAAACCTATACTTGGACCAGGAGGCAGTCATCAGAACAGAGCAGGGAGACACTGGATGGTTCAAAATCAAGAAAGGGGCCCGTCAGGGATGTATTTTGTCTCCATACCTTTTCAATCTGTATGCAGAATAGATCATCTGATACACTGGGCTGTACGAGGAGGAATGTGGCATCAGAATTGGTGGAATAATCATCAACAACCTGTGTTATACAGATGACACAACCCTGCTTGCTGAAACTGAGGAGGACCTGAAGCACTTGCTGCAGAAGGTCAAGGACTGCAGTCTTCAATATGGATTGAAGCTCAATATCAAGAAAACAAAGATCCTCACCACTGGGCCAATTGGCAGCATCAATATGGATGGTGAAGAGATTGAGATAGTTAACAGTTTTTGTTTACTTGGCTCCACAATCAACACTCTTGGTAATAGCAGCCAGGAAATCAGGAGACGAATTGCATTGGGAAAATAAGCTGTGAGGGACCTCTCAAGAGTACTGAAGTGCAACGACGTCAGACTGGAGACTAAGGTGCACCTGATCCAGGATAAGGTCTTCGTAATTATGTGCTATGCATCAGAGAGTTGGACAGTGAATAGGGATGATAGAAAGAGAATTGATGCCTTTGAGTTGTGGTGCTGAGAAGAGTGTTGAATATACCATGGACTGCTAGGAGAACAAACAGGTTTGTCCTGGAGAGGGTGAAGCCAGAGTGTTCCCTGGAGTCAAGGATTCTGAAGCTTCGTCTGACATACTTTGGACGTGTTGAAAGGAGGGACTGGTCCTTGGAGAAGGACATCATGTTTGGGAGAGTGGAGGGACGGTGCAGGAGAGGAAGATCATTGATGAAATGGATTGATTCTGTGAGTGGAGTGGTGGGAATGAATGTGTTTGAGACAGCGAGGTTGGCACAGGAAAGAACGGCGTTTAGGGCTCTTGTACATAGGGTCACTATGAATCGCAAACGACTTGATGGCACATAACAACAACAAATCATACTGTTGTCGACTGGTGGTCCAGTGGTATGAATTTGTTTTCTTGACATTGAGCTGTGATCCATATTGAAGACTACAGTCTTCTTCTACAGCATGTATTTCAAGTCCTCCTTACTGTCAGCAAGCAAGATTGTGCCATCTATACCCAAAGTTATTGATGAGTATCCCTGCAATCCTGATGCCACATTCCTCTTCATAGATAGTCTGGCCTCTCGAATCTCTCAGCAAACAGATTGAATAGATAACGGGAGAAGAAACATCCCAGACACATGCCTTTCTTAATTTTAAACTGTGTCCTTTTCCCATGATCTGTTTTCATAACAGTTTCTTGGTTTGGGTATAGATTTCGCATGAGCACGGTTAAGTTTCTGGGATTCCCATTCTTTTCAACATTAGTCAGAAGAATGTGTATCTGTGCTTTATTGATGATGCAAAGGCATTTGATTGGATGGATCATAAAAAGTTAGGTGTAGATGAAACTCTTTCATTACAGTCAGACTTGATTTATAAAACTCTACATGTGGCATATGTCCTTGTCAACGATTTTTCCGTTTAAATTATCCTGGTAACAAATACCCTCTGCTCTGTTTCAAAACAGGTCTCAAAGGAAGGGTGCTGGAAGGACATGAATAGAGACACTGGCCCTCCTGGACTGCCAGGCACAAGCTGACCTTGGGGGTGTTGATTGGACCGCAGACATTTCTTCCCTGTGGGGATATGAACCCGCACTGCTCCCCTCTTCTGTAACAATCATGGTGAAATACAATGTGCCCACTCCTGTGTGCGCCCTAAGCTTCCTGTCCATCAGTCATCACAGAGTGATTGTCCGTGACCTTCAAGAGTTACAACTGACTGCAGATGCATTCGCGAGTGAGAAAAACCACATTGGAGGTAAAGAAAATTGGTCTCAGAATTTTGTGAGCATTTAATTTGAGGCCATCCTGTCAGGAGTGCAAATGAGTTAACACAGAAAAGGAAAAGAAATTCTTTTGTCTTACAAGGGGGGCCAAACAAGGGAGGCTTTGCAAAAATAAAACTAGGCACAGCAGGAGGGTTTAGAAATAGTTTTGTAGAAAGAAAAAGAAATGAATTGTACACATACACAGAATTCATTTTGGCATGCCAAGTCTTGGGAAGTTTCATTTGAGAAAGAGCTGTTCAGTAGGAAGGACTGAGGTTGATTTTCAACAATTTTCTACATTCTTCAAGTAATTGTAGAGAAATTGATGAAACAGGAATGTCTCATAAGTAAAGGGCAGAGGGGAATCTCTATCTATTTTTTAGCATTCTGCAGTGTAGAATTCTGCAAACATGATAAATTCCAGGGAGAAATCAGGGTAACTTTTAGAAAGATTTCCTTTATTTTACCTCATTCAAAGAATGTGAAGATACAGCTAAAAGTCATAGTCAAATCTGCTATTAACCAAAGAGAGATCAATTGTTGTCTGTCTTCAAATACTCTGGGGAAGTGGGGAAGAAACACTGTTGTAAAATTACTTATGTTGGCATATATGTAAAATATTTATTGGCATGCTTGGGTTATTTAATTTTTTTCATTCATATTTATAGTACAGGAGAAAAAAACTTCTGCCTGAACTACTTTTCTAGAAAAGAATACATTCTGATCACACTTCATTAGAATCTTGAGAAACATCCTTTCTGAAAGGGAAGAAGAAATGTGCGGTGTTTATGCCTCAGGCCAGGAAGTATACCCTTTAGCTTGGGTTCTGCTCTCAACAGCCATCTACATACATAAGCGCATTTCAGTGTGACTGCCTTTGTGCTCCCAGGGCCAGCGGAAGTAGCTCCTTTGGTCAGAAGTTCTAGCAAAGTGTTTGAGAGGATTAAAGCTGCCTGTTTGGGGACAGGATTGGAAAGGCCTGAAGCTCCTGGACTGCAGATAGAGCTCAGGGAGCCTTATGATTGTGCTAGGCAGAAGCTGAGGGCCTGGATGGATCTCTCCAGAGAGTGAGCTGTGGCCCTGGGGCCGAGGCAGCAGACATCAAAACCAAATAAAAGGAACAGGAAATGACAGCTAGAGCAGACAGTAGCAGTGAAGGTGTGCTGCGGCAGGTGAATCTTGCAAACTTCTTGAAAGAAAGTACAAATAAGTACAACTGAGTAGACAGGCTGGGGAGGGTTTGAGAGGGTTTTCCAAGCATTCCACATATAGTTCTATCCAAATCATTGCAAGAGTTGTGTCTCTAAGAGCAATGTTGCTGGACAGAAACCACAGGCAGATTATATGTGAATGTGCTTCAGTACTTGACAGTATTCATTCTTCTATGAGAGGGAAATGATAGAATCCTTTCCAGAACCAACCCAAAGCTGACCTTCCAGAGAGTTTTCAGAGACAATAAATTGCACAGAAGAAGATTCCTCATCTTCCAAGGAGCAGCTGGTAGACTCAAACCAAGAGCTGTTGGGTTGCCAAGTAAGGCCATCAAAACTCTGTAAGTTAGATATTGACACATATTCTTGCTCCTTCATCTTTCTGTTGCGGTAACAAGCATGTGTTGGCTTTTGGGACCTTCCTTCTATTGAATGTCCTTGTTCAAGTACAATTCTAGGCCAGGAATTGACACCACCAACAGGAAAGTTTGATGTGGCCAAGAGAAAGACAGCACATGTGAAGACTGACTGAAAATTCAGGTAGTGCGGTCCTTATCACTTAATCACCTAATCTAAGTGTACTAACATCCTTGAACCTTTCCCCTCGTTTCACACTGGGTGTTTGCAATGACTCAATACATTATATGATTGACACATCTTAATTCAGTCTGAGAGCATTTCTGTCCCATGACCTCTGAGATAGCTTGTTCAGTATCAGTAGTATAATTGGAGGCTCCCATTGCACCAGGGAAATAAATGTCTCATACAACATGGTGGGGAGACAAGTACTGTGCCGTTAACACCAAGAAATAAATGAATGAAAGGCATTAAGTGTCAGAAAAATTAGAAGCCAAATGGATTACTTTTTCCTGGTGAAGGGGACTTGGAGGGTGAGGGAGGTGAAGAGTCCAGTTGAATGAGAAGGAGCAGAAGGAATCTGGGAAACTTGCACGTTACCCTGACTGCTGTGCGAACAGCTGTGCAGACAGCTGGAGCAACTGAGCTACCTGGACTGACGACATGAGAGCCTGGCTGTGCTCACCAATGTGTCCGATGCTGTGCTGGCTACCGCCTTACAAAGAGGAAAATGAACAAGCCAGAAATGTCACCACTAGGCTTCTTTAAAAAGGGATCTTTCTCACAGTTTTTTAAAAATGCCCACCCAAAAGGAAATTTGTTTAATAACATTCCTAACCATCAATCGAAGTGTTAGTAACATTCCCATTGGAAGGATGTGAAAATAAAGGTCCTAAAGTTTCACAGCTGCTAAAATGGTTCCAAAGCCTGACATTTTTTTTAAAAGCCTGACATTTTTAATGCCTCCAACTAAACCCAACTCTGAAATAGAAACAAGTCATATTTAAGACAGAGGCATCCAAGCACCCTTTGTAAAAAGGGCCTTTGTCACCTAGAAAAGACACAATCATTGCTACCTTGTTACTTGATAGATAAAGGAAGCCAAAAGAGACCCAACTCTGCATCAGGGGGAAAGATAGAATATATATTAGACTCAAAATGTAATTGCCTGGGTGCTAATTAGTGAGCCTCTAATAAATGGGATAAATAACAGGATGTAATTACCCACTGTGTAAAGAGGACCTTAGGTGTTTCCTCAGTGGCAAGCCCTTGTGGATTGTTATTCTCATTCAAACTGAAAAGATAGGAAGAGAGTACACCTTTTTCAGGGGTGAAGGGAGAAAGGACAAAATTAAATCCAAACACAGACTAGATAATAGCTGGTTAGATTATTATGTAGAGGAGATATGTGCAAGCAGGGGCCTGCTTAGAGCTTTGTCTCACATATTTTGAGCATGTTGTTAGGAATGACTTGCCCTTGGAAAAAGACATCATTTCCAAAGGTGGAGAGTCATTGAAAGAGAGAAGGATCTTCAAGATGGATTGACATAGTGAGTGGGCTCGTAGTTTGTCAGAGATGATGAGGATGGCACAGGACAGGACAAGGTTCAGATCTGCCGTTCATAGGCTATAAGTGCTAGTCAGCTCACCAGTACCCACAACTGAGGTGCAGGATCTTTGAGGCAAAGAGGTTGCCATTTCCCAGGAACCTTCTCAGAAAGCAGTTTCCCAAACCACCAGCACCCCCACTTTGGTGGGAGAAGGGCAACAAAAAGGGGACTTTTGTTCCCTTAGATAGAGTTGACAATCTAAGTATTCCTTCCAGCTGGGAGATGGCTCACATGCTGATTTCAGAAACCATTAGTCCAATTGAAGTGAGTTGATCTCTCTCACACAGTATCAAAGGGCTTTTTTCCTTTTGCTACAATAGTTAAAGATGGACATTTCCATTCAGAAATGATTGGTTCAGAATGGTTGGGTTTTAGTCTTTTGGTCTGTGTATCCGAAAAGCTCAAAAACAAGGATTCAGTAACTGGAGTAATGGCGGTAGGTGTGTCAGAGACAGTAAGATTGGCACAGGATAGAGCAGGGTTTAGGGTGGTTGTACATCGGGTCACTATGAGTCGCAGGCTACTCGATGGCACATAACAACAACAACAAAGGACAGCAGGGTTTCTGAAGAAAGTGACCAGCAGGCTAAGATCTAATCACTGTCTCAGCTGAAGCTCAGGCCACGAGCTCCAGCGTTTCTGTCTCTGCCCAGCACCTGGTCAGGTTGCAGTCTGGGTACAGTGAGAATTACGTTACTGTCAAGTCAGTTCTGACTCATAACAACCCCTGAGTGGTGACAAGAACAGAATTGTACTCAACAGTCTCTCAATGGCTTAGTTTTCTAAGGAGATGGGCAGGGTGGCCTTGAATTGCCAAAAGTTTGGTTAGCGTCTGAGAATGTTCACTGCTTGCATCACTGAGGGGAGGAGGAGGGTGCACCACTCTGGAAGGCAGTTTGGCACTTCCTCAAAAAGCTGAACATAGACATTCCAGATGACCCAGCTATTCCACTGCTTGGAATATAATCCGTGAAAATGAGAACTGAGGCACAAAGGGAGACGTGTACACTATTGTTCACAACAGTGTTATTCACCATCGCAAAAATATGGAAACAGCCCAAATGTCCAACCACAATCTAATGGACTAAGAAATTATGCTACACTCACACAATGGAATACTATGCAGCACACAGGAGCAATGATTTTGTAAATTATTACCTAACTTGGGAGGGACTGAAGAGCATATGCTGAGCGAACTAACTCAGTTCCATAAGAACAAATACTGTATAAGAGCATTATTGTAGAAATAGAAAGATAACTAGTAAAATGTGTGAGGATCCAAAGGGGGAGGGCGAGCAGAGGACTGAGTGCAGGAGGGATAATCAATTTGATGGGTGGAGGGAGGGCTGTGTAGAGGAAATGGAAAAGATTCTGAGTGAAAAACAATGTATATAGACTTTGTAAGTAAACCAGTATAAAATAAAAATTTTATTAAAGAAAAGAATTAACCAGTTATAAGGTTGTTGTGAGTCGAAATCTATTCTACAAGAATGGGTTTAATTTGGGGTTTTTTTGTGTTTTTTTTTAATTGTTGCTATTAACTATGCAAACAAACTTCACAGAGGCTAACATAGGGAAGTGAATTGTAACACAGACATCTGAGGGTCAGAACATGCATTTCTCTTGCCTATGGAAGGACTGTACCCAGAATCCGTGATGAAATCCTTGCATTCATTCATAATGAAATACGAGATCTCAGTGAATTATGATGACTGAGTTGCCATAGCAAACAGGTGGTGTTTTGGATGTCATCATTTAACCATGCCCCCATTGTTTCACATATAACAAAACAATGCTCCAAAACTACACATTTTCTTTGAGAGTATTGGTTTCAGGCTATTTTAGTTGGGTTTTTGTTTTTTGTTGTTTGTTGTTTTTTTTTTTTTTTTTAGTAAAAGAAAATTTAGCGGTTACACAAAAAAATGTCATTTAATGTTTACTCCTAGGTAAGAATTTTATGTAGGTAATTTCACAAGTCCAGAAGAAATCTTTCTGACTACACATTCAATTTACTTTGGAAAATATATCTGACATTGGATCTTAGGGGAAGTGATTTAGATATTTTGTAGTCATGGGGGGGAAAAGTGTACAATGATGATAACATTTTTTCCCTAGTTTCATGGGTGGTAAAACTAACTGGAATAACTGACTTGCTTAAGATGATAATGAATGTTAGAGCCAAGCCCACACCTAGGTCGCCTCCCATCTGGGTCAGCTCAGCGTTCACAGCACAGATTTTTCTAGAAAGCTTTTGCATCACCTCGGCTCTTTTGTACCTTCACACAAATCACTCATCTATTTTTAACAGATAAACCCCCTGGGGAAGAGAGATGGTAACAAATGAAAGGGAAGTAATATAAAAGCACAGGGCAATAAGAATGGAATGTCAGAGGTGGGATAAAAGAGGGTTTTGTTTTGTATGACTTCAGTTTTTGTTTTATATGACAGCAGTTGTTTCTTTTTTTTTTTTAATTTACAAGAGAAATCAAGAATAATATTTTAAAAGTCATTACTGTCCTCAAGTTGATTCTGACTCTCAATGACCTTCCCTCTGTCAGGTTTTACGGGAGGAAACTGCCCATTGAGTGGATTCGAATCACTGATGACATTCATTTTGTTCAAGATGGTCTTTCTCCTGTATTAATCCTGGAACACAGTTGATGTCTTCCCTTCTGAATCCCCCAGGCATTTGTTTGTTCTTCCCTGAAAGATTGTTCTGTAGACATTTCTAGTGACTAGATTGACAAGATGACATTAGATTCTAAACTCTTTGAAGACACACTCAGGGTTTATTTTTACCCCAGCTGAGGTTTACTTATTTGTTGGCTAAATAAGTGAATGAATGAAATACATTCCTAGCCAGAATAGAGAAAAAGGAGAAAATAAAAGGTTGTACTCATTTTGTATTTTCTATTTGGAGAGGATTTTATTGCCAACATTTTTTTTAATCTGCATAAGTTATATCAGGATGTACTTGACCAAACATGTAAGTAAAAAATTATGGACTTTGCTTTCCATGAGCTTGAATTTTAAAGGAGGAAAGAATGAAGCTAGAGATTCTCCTTTATGGTATGGTATTTTGGTGTGTTTGGCTATGGGGAAAGAGAGATGAGAGAAAAGGTGAAGCGTGCACGTGTAGTTGGCAGACAGCACCCACTCACACATATTCACATGTGTTCAGAGGTGGATTACAACTGAAAAACTTCCCTCCACAGACTCTTCATTTTTTAAATGATACAGTCATATCCTCTCTTCCTCCATACCTATTCAATATGTATGCTGAGCAAATCATTCGAGAAGCTGGACTATCTGAGGAGGAATGTGGAATCAGGATTAGAGGAAAACTCATCAACAAGCTACACCGAAACACTTTAAACTTGAAAGGAAAACTTGAGACGCTTGCTGCAGAAGATCAAAGATGGTCACCTTCAATATGAATTGTATTTCAACATTAAGAAAACAAAAATTTAAAAAGAAAATCATTGTCCCTGCACCAATAAGTATCATCACAATAGATGGAGAAATATTAATGAAATATTAAAAGTTGTCAATGATTTCATTTTACTTGAATCCATAGTCAACATCACGGTAACAGCAGCCAAGAAATAAAAAGATGTGTTGCATTGGAAAAAATCCGTTACAAGGACCTCCCCAAAGTGCTAAAAGAGCAAGGATGTTAGTTTAAAGACTAAGGTGTGCCTGGTCCAAGCTATAGCCTTTTCAATACTTCTTACACATCCGTAAGTCAGACAGTGGATAAAGATGGCAGAAAAATAAATGATGTCTTTGAATTGTGGCATGGGAGAAGTGTATTGAATATCTTATAAATTGCCAAAAGAACATAGTATGTTTTCAAGGAAGTACACCTGGATGCTCCTTGGAGGCTAAGATGGTGAAACTTCTGACATGCCTTGCGTATGTTGTCAGTAGGGGCTAGTTCTTGGAAAAATGAAATCATGCTTGGAAAGGTGGAGGGTCAGAGAAGGAGAGGATGACCCTCAACAAGATGGAGTAACATAATGACATTGGGCTAGAGAGATCATGAGAATGGTGTGAGATAGGGCCAGGTTCAGATCTGTTCATATGGTTCATATGAATCATAGTCGACTACATGGCACTTAACAACATTTTATTATGAAGAGAAAACAAATGGAAGCTGGTGAACAGATCTGTAACATCAAGGCCAATATATTTTTAAAAATATATATATTTTTTTTTTACACAAACATTGCTATGTATTTTACTATGTGTTGAGTTTTTGTTACACATGCAGGATTATAATGTATTGTATTGTGTGTGTTTTTAATTCAAAATATCACTCATATCTATAATGATATTTGCCTCAGCCTTCCAGAGCAGGAATGGCATCCACCTCCTAAATAACATGTCTCTGGAAACTCTATGAACTTTGATAAATGTCGATGGTTGTAGAAGGGCTTCAGGCCTTTTGTTTATAGGGTCGCTGCGAGTCATGCTCGACTCAAAGGCAATCAACAATAATAACAACAACAAGTCTTCCAGTGGCTGCCTAGCAAGTAAAAAACACAATTACTTTCAAGTCAATTCTAATTCATGGTGATGTCAACTCATATTTTTTAGTTTTCTGATGAATTTTCCATCTTCTAAGTTCTTCGTGAATGGGGGTAAACGTGGGCAGGGAAAGATAGACATTTTCCAACTTTGTTCATGTTGCCAAAACTGCACTGGGTAGACAGAGCCTCCTGTTTTGCCACATGTAACGCGAGATGGCTCTCCAGCTTACATTTATTTGCTCTCATTATTTCCACTATGAAGTGAAATCTTCCAATCAGTTAATTTAAAAATGAATGCTAAGGGGCACATTCTAAATGGTTCATTTTTGTTCAAGTTCAGAGTAATGGAGCAAGACTCCATTGTTCAGGAAAGGGGAAACCAGGAGATCTTTCTCTCCGGAGCCACCTTGATTAATTCATTAGTGATTTTTCAGGCGAGGTTTATTCAGACACCTTGGGACAGGGCAGTGAGTCAGAGGTTGAATCAAAACCAGAATAGAAGCCATGGTTCTCTGGGGATTCTACTCTGGGCTTTAAATTCCCAGATAACACAACTTCCTAATTGGAAAGAAATCTTAAAACAGGACCAGGAGTTTTGCTAGAGCCTGACAGTGACTAATAAGGTCAGTCTAAGGACTGTCTGATGAAAGGTTGGGTTTACATGTCACAAAGAATTTTTAAAGTATTGTCACCAGAAGGCTTATTGCTGAATATAAATACAATACCTCTCCTTGGGCAAGTCTATCTATCCCTTATGCCTACAGATAAGTCTTTGTTAATTAAATTAACTTTGAAGTGACAGTCAAACAGCATCGTCAAATAATGTGTTTTCTCCACCAAGATCTACATACCAACAAGCTGTTTTACAAATTTCCTGTGGAAATTGGTTACGTTTACCACTTTCTAGTCTGTCTAATAGACTGTAGCCAATGGTGACAAATGTTATCATCTTTATATTGGGTAACCCTCACATTGCATTAATTGGACTGAGAGACTAATGGTGTACACACACACACACACACACACACACACACACTGTCACCTAATGAGCACACATAGCATCTGGATAAGTGCAATAAGGTAATTCAAACCTCAATTACTTAACTTCACACAAATGAAGGCTAATTCAAGAGTAGGGAATGGGGAGGAATTATTTTATTTAAAATTAATCTCTTTCAAAAATTCTTTTCTCTTCAGTCCTTTAAATCGGCGGTCGCAGTGCCCCGCCCCTGTCCCCCGCGGCAAGGACAGGGGCGCGCGGCAGCACGCGGACACACAGGCTCACACGCGCCCACGCCCGTGTCGTGCGGATCGCCCGCGGGGTTCACGGGCTGCGCCATCGTGGATTGCTGTCAGGTGCAGGAAGCAACTCTTTGTTCCCTGAGCACCACCCCCAACCCGCACCCCATTCGGCTGTTATTTACTGGCCACGTGAACACTGACTGGACATGGGAGACAAAGACTAGCCATGCATTGCAGCGCAGAAACGTCTCCCTCCCCAGCTCCTGGAACACGTGTGAAATCGCTCTTGGCCAGACTCCAACTGAGAGGTGCTTCCAAGAAATGCCCAGTCAAAGCTCGTGCAAAAAGAGTCTGTTTCTGTGGTTCGGAAGAGCTCCTAACAACCAGCTGCCCTGGGATGGGGGTTGGCCGTGGGTCAGATTCCTGAGCGGCCCTCTAGGACACTCAGGGCCCAGGAATCTTTACTTGGGGCATCTTTGAAAAGGCAACCTCCACGTGCTAGAGAGGGAATCCCGAGAGCCTCACGCCACTTAAGTAGAACGAGAAAGAGGCCTCTGTATAAGCCTCTTTTCCCAGGAACGCCACGCACGCAGCCTGTGACCACTCATCTACCCTTCTGAGTGATCAGAAGCTGAGATCGTGTCGCCTTGTGGCCTGGGTGGGTAGCTGTAGCTCTTTTCCGCCTACGATGCAAATTTTTTTTTTAAAAAAAAACGGTATAGCCTGAATAAGTATTTTAAAGTGCTTTAAAAAAAATCAATGCAAAAATTCCATGATGAACAAAAACATCACTGCAAGACTACCACGGTACTGAACCGACACATATTGTTGCTCCAGGCAGCTTCGCCCACCAGGTCTAGTCCAGGCCTCCGGGAGCTTCCGGGTACAGAGAGCAGGGAGAGGCCCCTACCCAGGTTCAACGAATGGAAGTGGCCTTGGGGACCAGGAGGAAGGGGCAGTGAAAAGTATCTGTGCCGGGGACAAAGGCAAGGGACAGGAAGGCTAGGAAGTCCGGGGAGGGGATGGTGGGAGGGCTTCCACGCGACCCTACCCCGCGGTCCCGGAGGCTGCCTCAGGGTGAATCCTGCAATTCTCCCGCCTCGGTGGTTAATTCTCTCTAACAAGATTTGGCAAGATGTCGTGCAAATAATTTTTGGCTTCTGTCAGCTCCCCAGTGCTTGCGCGCGCACGCCCCTCACCCCCGCCCCTGAGAGAATGAAATGTATTAAGTAAAATTGGGGGCGAGTGGGGAGCATTTACAGGAGCTGAATAGAAACCAGAATCTGAGTAAGTGAATGCTTTCAAAAGATCGATCATTCCTAGCGCATGAATTTCTCAAGGACTAGTTCCGCACCAAATGTAAATCCTAATTGTTATTTCCTGAGAAGGCAATTTACACGTGTGCACGATGGGGTGAGGATTTTCCCCAAAGCGAAACGCCCACACCACACACACTTTTCCCTGCTCCCTAGGGTTAAATATTTTAGGAAACGTGGATGGGAGTGGCGCCCTAGTCTTCCGTCTGAACAACACATTCACACAATTAATGCTGCTCCCCACCCTGGGTCGGGGTCGTAAAACAAACCCCACACTTCACTCTTATCACCGTAGGGGAGGGAGGACTTCATCTTTCATCTTCTAAATTGGGATTTACTCACATTCTTCGGGAAGCTATAAAGCTAATTTAAAGGCTTAAGATAAGTATTGATCACACTAATGCATAAGACAACGTCTGAGGAATCATATTAACAAGAGGTCTGGGCAAACCGAACGAATTCTTAAATTTGAGGCTAAAAGGCGCAGGCCTCCCAAGGAGGGCGGCCTGGCACCCCTCGCCTCTCCCTTGTGGAACCGAGGAGACGGGCTATCTTACAATTAAACGCCTGGGGAAGAGTGAGGAGCACAGGTTAAAATAAAATAAAACCTAAAAAAGCAACTGCTAGTGTCTGCTAGGTCAGTTTATTGACTGTTTTCTTCGGGGCAAACTGAGCGCGTGAGGGTAGTGTGTCGGAAAGAGGACTCGTGCCGCGGCTGTGCGCGCGCGGGTAAGGTCTCGGCCCTGCGCGCAGAGCGAGCAACGCTGCGCTCCATTCACAAAGTCCTGGCGCAGCCGCTAGCCGGCCGGTGGCAGGCCGCTCCCTCTTCCTCTAGGTCTCGGATTTATGAATGGGCCTGGCGGAGAGCAGAGAGCTCCTTGTTTACTCCGCTCTTTGTGACGTCGCGTCCCCGTGACTGGGCGCGAGCGACCGGCGCTCCATTCACTCGTCCGGGAGGGGGTGGAGGAGGGGCCTGCGGGGCGGAGGACGGGGCGGGGAGCCAGCGCCGGGGGGAGGGGGAAGCCTGGCCGAGAATGGGAGGAGGCGGGGCCTCTCGAGGTAGTAATGAATCTACCCCCCCACTCCCGGGGGAGAGCAGAGGAGCATTAATAAATCTATAAGCAGAGGAGGAAACTCTGGCTGGGCAGAGCGCGGAGCTCCGGCGGCGAGTCGGGAACGGAGGCTGGAGAGGCAGCGCTGGCGCGGGCAGTGGCAGCAGCAACACAACAAACCAAACAACAGAGGAAACATCAGAAGGGAGCCCTGGGTCCTCTTTCGTAAACATACTTCCCTCGGCTGCCACCTTCCCCTCCACGGCGCTCGCAGTGCAGAGGCCCCCCTCGGACTGCTATGTAACCGTGAGGTTGCGGGAGGAAAGGACGGCAAGAAAAGGATCATCGCCGTAGACTCTGAGAGCCAAGTTTACAGGCACTTCTGCACGGGTTCTCCCCGACCCTTCGCCCGCCCCTTCCAGCAGCCCCGCCAGCCGGGGTGCCCTTCGCCTCCTTGTGCGTCCAGCACCCGCGGTTCCTGGCGATCATGGTGACGGTGGAGAAGCTGAAAGAGATGGACTGCAGCGTGCTCAAAAGGCTTATGAACCGGGATGAGAGCGGCGGCGGCACGGGAGCCAGCGGCAGCCACGGCGCCCTGGGGCTGCTGAGCGGCGGCAAGTGCCTGCTCCTGGACTGCAGACCATTCCTGGCTCACAGCGCGGGCTACATCCGAGGCTCTGTCAACGTGCGCTGCAATACGATCGTGCGCCGGCGGGCCAAGGGCTCCGTGAGCCTGGAGCAGATCCTGCCCGCCGAGGAAGAGGTGCGCGCCCGCCTGCGTTCCGGCCTCTACTCGGCAGTCATCGTCTACGACGAGCGCAGCCCGCGCGCGGAAAGCCTCCGCGAAGACAGCACCGTGTCGCTGGTGGTGCAGGCGCTGCGCCGGAACGCCGAGCGCACAGACATATGCCTGCTGAAAGGTAATAGCTGGCGCCTAGTGCTGGGCGCTGTGAACTAGGATGCATATAGTGATGGGGGGGGAGGGGGTCGACCACCTACCCTAAGTGGACTGGAGGAGTAGCCCGAGTGACTCCAGGGATCTCCGTCCTCTCCTTTGTGCATATTGATCTGCTCAGGTTTGCAAGGGTTTTGTGTGCTTCTCTTCTTGTGTTTGAGCTTCCAAAGTCCTCAGGGACATTGTCGGCCGTTCGCAGGTCACTTGTGCTCGCTCTCGCGTGCGATTCCGCCTCTATTTACACTCAGTAGCGGTTCTTTCCTCGCCAGTGAAGCTTCTTGTATGTGCTGCCCATCTGTGAGTACAGGGAAGCGCTTCCCAGAGCCCGGAGCAGGTGGGGACAGGGTAGGCCTGTTCCTTTGGTGCGTTTCGACTCCTCACTGGGTCCAATCAGGAGAAATTGAGAGGTGGGGAGGAGGGTGAGTGTTGAAGGTGGGACCAGTCCCGCTGGCTCGATTTTTCACCAGCTCTCCTTCAATGAAGAAACACAAAGTGGGTTTCAGACGTTGTAAGGAGCGATCTGTATCTTTTCTCCGGCCACTTAACTCCGAGCTCCCCTTGGAAGGTGGCCAACTCCTGCCAGGCGAAACGCGCCTTGGGTAGCGGGAGACAATCGGACTGTATATTTGGGGAGCGCGAGTCTATTTTCCATCTCAAAGTCCAGACAGCGGAGAATTCTGACCTTTTGTTTAGACACAAGTGCAGGCAGAGTATGCTTGACATAAGTGAAAGCTGGCGAAACTCTGTACCTTTTACAGGGAAATGAGTTTTTTGTCCAATCCAGAAGTCAGAACTCATGAAAGGCCAGCGCCCTATCCAGGTACCTGGAGGGTACCAGTGCGCGGGCCTCGGCCGAGTTGGTGGCCGCACCTGCGAAGACCCGAGCGGGCATCAGAGGTGGCCTGCCCGCCACGCTGCGCCCCGTCCTCCGGCTGCCGCATTCCGCACATTCCTCCTCGCTCCACGCTCCTCGCCTCTGTACCCGAGAAGCGATTCAGACCTCCGCCATCAAAGAGCCGCTGCCGTCCCTGGAGGCGCCCGGGTCCCCCTCCTCTCTCCAGTCTCAGAATCCTACCTGCTCATCCGAGAGGAAAGGAGATGGGAGGGAAGAGGGAGAAGAAAACGACAGAAACCTTTCCCACCTCCCCCTCCTAGAAGCACAACAGAACTGCCCAGGGCAGACGAGAAGGGCTGGCTTCTGGTGAACAGCGGGGGGCTTTGTTCTCGGCTGTTGTTTCCTGACCATTTGACCTGTCAGCTGCTGGGGAAATGCTGCTGTTGACCTGCGGTTGAACTACCGAGGCGATTTCACTGATTTTTCTTTCTTCTTCCGTGAGGGCAGCCTTTTTGCACCTTCATTTTAGCCTAGTCCTCGTTAATCCCCAAAGAGCTTTAAGAGAAAGTACCAGGAAGGCGCTTTCACCGGAAGGATCCAAAGCTAAGCGGGGCGCTCAGAATGGCCAGCCTGCTCCTGGATGCCTGACTGTGCGGGGAGCTCGCGCCAGGCGCACGCCCCTCATTCGTGAGTCAAGTCACCGCTCAGACCCCCAACGTGGTGGCCGGGCTATTGTTTAAATAGGGAGGCTCGCTATTTCCTGGGGGAGGGGGCTATCGCTCTTGGGCGGGGGCAAGGCAGAAGTTCCCCACAGTCTGGCCCGGAGCGGTTTCTGTGCAGCGCGGTCACCCAGCCTCTCCTGATCTAGAACCCCTCTTTTGTGGACCCTTCGCGCACCAGGATCGGGCCCGGGCTGTCTCCCCATGTGGAGTCTGGGGAAAGAAACCCGAAGGGACAGTTCTTGAGAGGCAGTCGGGGCACGTGGCCCCGGAGCTTCCGGAGACGCAGACACTTGGGCCTCCTTTCTTGGGGAGAAGGGCATGCTTCTGAGGTCCCCTCCTCCGGCCCGTGGGACCTCCCTGCTCCCTCGAATCTCGTCGTAAAAGCCCCAAACCCGATAGATTGCAGATTCTGAGAGCCGCCCTGCGGGCCGGTCGCTCGGCGTGGGGGATTCCGGAGGAGGCACATGTTAATGTAAAAACTGGGTAGACAGGCAGCCCCTGCGTCACACGCCAGCACCTAGCGGGTGTCGAGATGCCTGGCCCACGGAAGAGGAGTGTTTTGAAAGCTTTCTCCAGAATGAGCACGCTTCCCTCGTGTTTCCCCGTTTGATCAGCCTCCAGTTGTCCTCCCTAATTAGCGGGCAGGTTAAGGACCTTCTGCATTTCAAAGTCTAGTTTCTGGAATCAGTGAGTAAACCGAGAAGCTAGGAAAGGCCTCCCTTTGGAAGCATCCGCCTGAGTGGGGGCTCCTTGTCTCTGCATTGTCGGTAGAATGGTCTCTGCGAGTTAATTGGGGGATCCACTGTTTAACTCAGCTTATTTTGGTACGTGCTGAGCAGAGGTCATCTTTAACCCACTTCCTCTCGGCCTTCTCATGAAAAGGCCTCCCGAGAGAGGGCAGAAGAAAAAAACAAGCATCTGCTCCCACAGCTTGGGTGAGGGAACTCAGGGTCTCCAGAGACACACAGCTTCCAGTGGGGTGGGGGAAGTTGTGGGTTTTAGGGGAAGGGGCTACGTGGGCAGAGACCTAAGGGGCAACATAGGGAAACAAGGGGGGGGGGAGAATCTCCTTAAGTTATCTTTAGAAAATGCCCTAATCGATTAGAGCTTGGGTGATTGGTTCCCACTGGAGTTGTTCATTTGACTTTCCAGCTAATGGGCCTTTCTGTGTATGTATCTTTTCAGATGTGGTGGTAGATGTGGTTAAAATGGGAAAGGCATAAAGGTGGTGGCAGACCCTGAAGTTGCTGTCTGCCAGCCTGTAAAAACAGCAGGGTCTTTTCACAAGTCTATTATTATTCCCACTTAAAGGTTATCTAATTCTACTCATTAATTGAGTTTTAAGACCCAATTTTATATTTCTGCTACTTTTAAGGCCAATTGATTGCTCACTGAAACTTGTTCAGACTGATATCATGGGAGGAATGGAAGCAGAATTCAGTTAAAAACAGGCATGTTACTTAACATCAACAAATTGTTGCCTAACCTTTAAATTTCCTGATATTACCCAAGTTTTGCTAAGAGCAATAACAAAAATCACTACAATAATCCCTGGATTTTTTACATGGGAAAGATGTCCATTGGGGTAAACGTTTTTGTGTTTGTTTGGTTTTTTTAAAATCCCAGCCTTTTTAATTTAAGCATTTTTAAGAAAATTTTAGAAATTTCTGTTTTTCAAACATTATCACAGTATACATTTCCTTTTAAATCCTTTTCTCCATAAATTCTTAGGGGTTTTCATCCCCTCTGGTCATTAAAGAAAGGCAAAACTAGCGGTTCTTTTAACCTAGAAACAAGTCCTTCTCCAATAACCCCCTTCTTCCCAACTAACAATTCAGTTTGTTACATAGAACCATTTTGGGTATTAAAATATTATTGTCATTTCTCCGTCCAAAATAGAAAGCACTAGTGGTCTAGTCCATTCATAGGGCATTATGCTGCTTAACACAAACATTAATGCTATCTGAAATCCATACCAGCTCAGAACTTCTGTCAGTTCTTATTCAAATTCTGATTTAAAAGCTGTCCTAGAGCAGTTTTGAAAAATTGGGAGAATCCAGTCAATACGCCAGTTTCTTCTTTGAGGTTAGGATCTCCAGGCTTGACCATACAGCCTCTCTCTGACATTTCACCTTTGTGAAAACCACCCACTTCTGCCACTGGCAGCCCTGGCATCTCTGGTGACCATATGCTGGCTTCTCTCTCTCTCTCTCCACATTGGTTCATCTTAGTCCCCCAAAAGATCAATTGCATCAAACCTCATGGCTCCAGGTGGGTGAGGGGAAAATGCTGAGAGTCCAAGCCTCTTCCACCCAAAATGAAAATGACCGACTTTTTTCTTGGCAAATATGACAGAATGCTCACGACAGCCCAGGATTCAGAGTGTTAGAATTCCAAAACCATAAGTCATAGAGATGAGTTCCAACTCCTACTACATAGTTGAAGGCCTAGTGGGTAGGGAGTTGTTCTCCTAATTCAAAAGTGACACCTCTCTGGCAATTCCATTTCACTAGCAGCTCTGCAAGAGAGAGGAAAAAAATCTCTCCAATGCAATTTACAGACTCTGAGAAACCCAATGGAGGGTCAATCATAAGTCCATTTCAACTCGACGGTAATGAGTTTGAGTTTGACCATAGTTAAAAAATTGCAATGACTGAAACAAACTCAAGTAGGCTTTGCTTCATTTGAGTTGAATATACCCAACGACAAAAACAATCAGAGGCAGAGTGAGTGCTGTGAGCTGAATGTTTGATCATCTTGAAGACCATAGAGCTTTTTAGCTTTGTCCTGGCTGCTCTACAAGACTCAGGGAGGGAGAAAAGGGAAACATTTTAAGGAGTAAAGAAATTCCATTAAAAAAAAAATCAGAATATTTGAAACTAGAGAGCTGGTTTCCTCACCAGAAAGTAGTTCCCGGTTAACAAAGTAGAATCATGTCAGGAAGAGAAAAGTTCACTCAGTAGCAAAAGACAGCTTGCCAAACTGAGCTGACAGCCCAGGTGCCAGCCAGCTAGCCAGGGAGGTACAAGGTCTCCCATGGAGGAAGTCTCAAGGTAAGAAATCCACTTAGGTAAATTTTAACAGCTAATCAGCATTTCATGGGTGTTTACTAAGGCATTACCCACATGAGTGAAGGTCTCCAGGGCAGATGACCTTCAAGTGGCCCAGCTTTCTTGCTGGGCAACCTTCAGCTTCTTAGTGATAAGATATCTTGGGAAAGCATGGTCAGGAGCCTTGTCTCTAATCGAAACATTTTCTGGGCCTTGGAGGATAATCGGGAAAATGACAGTCACATTCAAATCCATGACCATAGTTAGTTACCACCCCTGGACAGTCTCCTTGTCATAGACCCTTCCTGAGAGGCTTCACTTACTCATTCATTGCCATCATGTCAGAGTCAGAACCGACTCATAGTTGACTCTCCAGTGGATTTATATCCAGAGGCTGTAAATCACACCCGAGGAGAGTTCTCATCTCTCTTGTGGATGGAGCAGCTAGCAGATTGAACTGCCTGCCTTTCGGTGGGCCGCACAACTCTTTTCTCACTTGGCCACTGTAGTCCCAGTATTAAGAGGCCTATTATGGTAGTATTATCAGTACAATTCCAAGCTGACTTTTTGCAAAGCACTTTTCCTGTGCTTAGTCTCTGGCCCCAGCACGGGAGAGGCAGGCACCTTGGGAGGATGTATAGTCAGTCACTGGGCCATCATTTTTAAGAAACCCTGACAATTGCCTGCCTTGTGTGAGAGAGATACAGAACAAGTGAATTACTGTGATGTAATTAATCCTCAAGAAACTCTGAAAATCCCATTACACTGCCCTCCAAGACTGTTAAGTTTCAAATTAAAAAATGAGAAAACAAGAGCTTTAAGAATAGAAAGTATGCTCTGCATAAGGACTTGGAAAAACAGGTCAGAATTAGTAAAAATATCTGGTACGGAATTACATTCCACAGCACAGGACATAGAAAGCATAGACCACAATTAATATCTAGTATGAGATTTTATTCAGAAAATAGAGATGCAGACCATAGGCACCTGCTGCTTTAGAGCTGATAAAACGGGCATGCGCCCAGTTTATAAAGTTTGCAAGTAGATCCTACGGATTTAGAATCACAGGATGTTAGAATTTACAGGTCTGGTAGTCAGCAGTCTTTACATTTTGTGGTTGGAAAACAGGTTTTAGGAAGGAATGTGCTTGTTCAAGTTCTCATGCCTTGAGGAAGGCCTGGCACACAAACCTCTCTCCATGTCCCCTGCCCACAACTGCAGGAAATGTAACACAGAGCCCAGCCCCTTAGCTACAATGGGACACATTTTCCTTTAAAAGTTTTAATAAAACTTGGTGATCTAACCGTAGATCTTCACAAAGCTACGTCCCTTCATAGATCTGAGGATGGATAGGAAGTACTGTTGGGAAGAGCAGTCATTTTTTTTTTTTTACTGCACCTACAGAAAAAAACTACATTTCTGTTTACATCATGACCCAGTATGCAGATACATACCTAAATCCTGAAACAAAAGTCTCATGCATTTGTTTTTGTTATTAGCCACCACTGATTGTGAGTCATGACAGCCCCATGTGTGCAGAGACAAACAGCTCCGTAGAGTTTGCAAGGCTGTGTGTGACCTTTCGGAAGGCAAGCTCCCACTCGGCTTGTCTTTCCAAGAAGCCTCCAAGTGGGCCCAAAGCACCAGCACTTTGTCCAATCAGGTGACTCCTCTCATGAAATGTTAACCTCATTAAAATGAAGTGCATGCTACGACTACTTTCTGTTCTATTTCATGGTTGAAAAAAGAAGCTGACCCTTACCCCTGATTGACGACCTGCAGTTAGAAAACTCATGTGCAGTTTGGTGAAATGTCAATAGTCCCCCGTTCAAGTTCTTACTGCTGTTTTTGGATGAAAGTTCTTTGTTGTCTTGTTAACACCAGCAGGCCTGCCAATAGAAGGGCCACCAGGAAGCAGTGGAAGGCAGAAAAAGGTGAGCCACAGGGACCTCCTGATAGCAGCTTAGGAGTTGGGCTTTGAGGCCTCTGTCCTTCCCTCCCTAGTAAGAATATCACAGTTGGGTTCCTGCCTGCATTCTTCTATGAAATTGAGATTTAGCTTGTCTTTCCCATAGGCAGATGAGAAGACACTGGGAAGAGCCTGGAATAGAGTGAGCATTTACTTTTAACATTAGCTATAAGTTTTAGTAGAATGGTTGTCTTGATATCCTCATGTGTGGTTGTGGGTTGTGGATGTGAGCCACTTATTGCATCTAAATTGTCCTCACACATCAGCCCCACCTTCTGCATCCCTCCCCTGGACCCTCAGTATGTGCTGCACTCGTCCTTGGCCCTGGCCTTGGTGACCCACAGGAAAGCACTCCTTTTGCTTGCTTTTATAGCTACTAGCTGTTGTTAGTTGCTGTCAAGTAAGCACTGATTTATGGCAACCTTGTTTATAAGACAATCACTTTCCTAATACTGCCAACCTGGCAGAGGCCTCGTCTTCTGTCACTCTAACAGTGTTCTCTTGTGATCCATAAGGATTGTTTGGGCTCATTTTTTTTTAAAATAGATCATCAGACCTTTCTTCCTAGTCTTACTGTAGATGAGCCACTGAAACCTGCCCGCCATGATTTACACCCCTGGTATTTGTATCACTGGCATAGATTCCAGCAATATGCAACCTGTCATAGTAACTGGCAGATGGGTGTAGTAATAATAAATGACAGACCTTTAAAAACCAGCCATAACTTAAAAAAGAAAAACCCTTTCATTACGACCCCTGTTGGGATGTCAAACTTTCTAGGGCTCCTATCTTTGAGCAAGTCTGCTTCATCACTTAGCTTCTTTCTGACTGTTCTAACTTAAAGAGACCTTAGAGAATTTCTCTGCTTCTGCTGGTGTCTTTTGCAGACCACTGCTATGTCTTTTCCCTGTTATGTATATCCTCTCAGACCTGGTCTGGCCTCTTGCCCTCTTATCTCCTCTGTACCATTCACTCAGCAGTCACCCCTCCCTGCTCCCACCCCCTTCCGTGGTCAGCAGCTGGCTTTTAATCTCTCAGCACTGGTTCTACTGTGCTCGCCCACATGATTGACCCCATGGAGCAGTGGGTGCTCCCAACCGAGAAGAGAATACAGAGTCCCCACCCTTCCTGTACCAGGCTTCAAGATTCCGACTAGAGAAAATAAATACATGCCAGGAAGAGAAGGCTGTCATGAGCCTGGATTGCCAGCCTTATAGAGTCCCTGCTTCCTTTCTGCTCTTTGGGGATCTCTTTTTGGGGCACCCTTCACTGTAGGTGCCAGAAAAAGAAACCTTCCCTATGTACCTGCCAGATGCCAAATGCTGGTTCACTTCATCTTTGCAGGCTCTCTGTGGGGAGAAAATCCAGTCACATTTCACAGACGTGGGGAGGCTCAGAGGGGCTAAATCACCTGCCCTAGGTTGCACAGCTGATGAGTCACAGGCTTGGAAGTGAACCAGACAGTTCATTCTGACTGCAGAGCCTCTGTTCTTTCCGGAACTTCTGTCTGGTGCCTTGTGCCTTTTCAGCCACCTGAGACTCCTCCCACACCCGCTGCCCTCAGGGGCTCCTCCACCAGGTGTGACCTTGGGGCATGACCTTGTTACTGTGTGCCCTGAAAGTTCATTCATTGTTGGCTAGGCAAAGTTTATCTGCCTGCAGAAATAATGAGATTTTTGCCTTAAATTTCTTATTCTTAAGAAAAAAAATTTAATAGTTGAAATTATGTGAAAAAGATGAGGATTATTTTATTCTTAAAATAAAAAAGTAATTCTAATCCTGTAGAATCATACAGAGAGCCCTGGTGGTTCATTGGTGGAATTCTTGCTGTTCCAGGGGAAAGACCTGGATTTGATTCTGGCCAATACTGTCAGAGGCCGGAGCAAGTTTCAATGGGGCTTCCAGACCTAAGGCAGACAGATCAATAAAAGCGACTTGGGTGATTTACTTTAGAAAAACCAGCCAGTTAAATCCCTGTAGGTCACAAAGGTAACCATAAGTCAGAAGCCAACTCAGCAATGGCTAACAACAGCATAAAAGCCTATAGAGGAAGAGGTAAATAGTTTTTTAAAAGTATGTGATAAAATAAATACATGAACTTGGTTACTTTAACCATTTTTAAGTGCACAATTCAGTACTGACAGTGAAATCGCTATTTATTTCCCAATTTTTTTTCTTCACCCCAAATAGATACTCTGTCCGTATGGATGTTCAGCAAGAGTTTACCTATTGATTCATTTTCCAAAAGGCAAAATCTACTAAGGTTTCTCATAGAGCCAGAGGTCCACTGGAGAGTCCCCAAATAAAGCCATTTGCTGACTTTTTCCCCTCCTTACTCAACTGGCTACATATTGGGAGCAACATTTGCGGGCCTATAAAAAAAGGATACAGAGGGTTGTACTAGAGGGAGGAGGCTCTAGTTCTGAGATGCAGTGACCCATAGGTCCACCAACACCCCTGAAGCTAGCAGAGTTTCCATCCAGACAGGCTGGTTATTATGACTCAGCAGGAATGAGGACCTGTGAGCAAAGCTATGCCCATCTGTACCCTGAGAGAAAGAGTGGAAGGAACAGAGAGGAAAAACTGTACATTTTAGCCTTATGATGTACCAGGCTCAATTCTTCCCCTTCTCAGAAGCAATGGGAAATTATTTCTAGGGTTGAAATTTGAGGCAAGTCATTGACTAACCATCACATGCCTGCATGTGGGAAAGTGGCTATGAATGTGCACACAGAGAATGCTGGACCTTTACAGCTCAGCCATAAAAATTTCATGGTTCCAGCCACAACCATGTTCTTCGGCCAACTCGTCACTTTAGTCATTGAATAGATCAGTCAGAGTGTTTATGCTACAACATTTAAAAACACAATGTCATTGCTTTTTAAATCGGAACTGACTCATAGCTGACCTCCATCTTTTTTTTTCAGATGCTATAAATCATATGAGAGGAGATGGTCCCTCTTTCTCGCACAGAGCAGCTGGTGAATTCGAACCACCAAAGAGGAGAACCATGGGGTTGGTAGTTCAGCTCCTTACCACCAAGATGCTAGAGCTCTCCACAACATATAGGCCTTCCTAAATTAATTTATGGAGCTCTGATGGCCTAGTGGGTAAGGAGTTGCCAGAGGCAGTGTCTGCCGGTTCGAATCCATCACCGACACCGTAGGAGGAAGATGGGTAACTTCCAACTGGGAAATATTAAGCCTCGGAAAACCCACTGGAGCGTCAGCTATGAATCGGTTTTGACTCAGTGGTAATGAGAGAAAGAAATTAACTTGTACTCAATTTTTGGTCGTACAGATACTAGAATAATAAAAGCAGGGTCAAACACTAGTAATAGACTGGGAACCCTCGCTAACGCCTAAAGTCCCAGAGATCACAGAATGGTCAGCAGCACGTTTAGAGAGTGTTTCCCCGCCAGCCTCGCCTAGCATCTTTGCCTACCACCTCCGTCCTGCAGGCAGGTTTTCTGGTTAACACCAACACCATTCTAGTTATGTTGATCGTTTATCTTTTTCACGAAAAAGACCTTTCTTCCCTGGTAGATGATCCCGTAAAACCAACTATTCCAGAGCTTAGCAACTCTCTCAGGCCAGGAAATCCTCCCTTGCCTCAAACGTATGTGTAACAAGAGGGATTTATTTAGCTTTAAGCCGGTTTCCTTGCATTTTGCCTTCTTGTTCAGGAGAAGCCGTGCAATGGATGTACAGTCAGTCGTTGACTAGACCAGGAAGGGTAGTGTTTTCCTTCTTTCCCACACCAGAGCGCCTCTTGGAAGAAAAGCCTGAGTTGGGTTTGGCGTCTTTAGTGCATATGGAAACTCACGGTGGCTATTGCCTGCCCAACATCCCTGGGATCCCCTCAAAAAGTAGCTCTGATCTTGTCTGCGTACTCCTGCACATCTTCCTTGGCAGGTTTTCATCCAGAACCGAAGGCATGTCCCCTAAACTTGCCTGGAGTGCCTACATTCTGCAGTCTTCAGGGTGCAGCCCTGACCTTAGGTGGGTGCTCTGCACTGCTGTGCCCTATTGCCATTTTCTCCAGGCCCACAGTGCCACCTAGTGGCAAATACAGAGACTGTTCCGTTCCCAACTCCATCAGATTAGTCTGGGGTAGGAGGATTCAAGTTCTTTCTGGCTTCCTGCTGTCTTGGCAATATTCTCCTTAACCTGCATCCGTTTCTCCTTTACAGGTGGCTATGAACGGTTTTCATCAGAGTACCCAGAATTCTGCTCCAAAACCAAGGCCCTGGCTGCCATCCCACCTCCAGTGCCCCCAAGCACTGTGGAGACCTTGGATCTGGGCTGTAGCTCCTGCGGAACCCCTCTGCACGACCAGGTAGATGCCAACAGGAGCCGGGCCAGGGTGAGGGCAGATGGAGGACTTTCTGCTCACACTCCTGTGTTTCAGAGGCTTTGAGTTTGCACCTCAGTTTGGGGTGAATGTGGTGAGCCCTTAGTATTGGAGGGTGGTGTTAGTTAGGAACTCCTTGGAATTCTTCTGTCTGCTTTACATCAGACATAGGAAGGAGGAAGTTGTAGGAGCACAAGTATGACAATGCCACCAGAACATCAAACCCCCAGCTGCTCTGCGGGAGAGAGATGGGCGTTTTCCTCCTGTGCTAGTTATAGCTTCTGAAAACTCACTGGAGGATCAGCTACAAGTTTAACTTTACATTTTAAATTATATTGATGGTTACCACCTAGAATCCCCTGATTTAGCTGCTAGGGCTATATGCAGCAAAGGGAGGAGGCTGAGAGAAGCTGTGTGGTCTGCTGTGCAGGAGGCTGAGAGATAGAACACCTATGTTCTTAGGAGCAGCCCTGAGCCACAGGAGTCAGGTTGTGTCCCGAGTACCTGCCAATGGTAAATTCCTGATGCACACAAATGCACCCCAGCCTCTCCTGAAGAAAACTACCTTAGGCTATTCCATCTCCTTCAGGCCCACCCCCTCCAGCCCTTCCAGGCAGATGATGAGCGAATGGATTTACAGGACACAGCTCCTCTGCTTCACAAATCTCATCGCTTCAGTTGTCCTGACTCGTGAACTTTGAGTGATTTGGGCTGTCTTCTAGCTAAAATCCTTTCTCTTGTCTGTGAAGCAAAGATCATGACCTCCTTTGAGTGAAGACAAGCATGTAGCTGAGCCAGCCACACAAGATTAGCTTGGTTATCAATACATATGAATTCTTTTTAAAATATTTCATTGGGTCTTTGATGAAAGTTTACCCATGTTCCTATTTAGCAAACACTGCATAGATAGTCCCCAAGCCACTGGTTACATTTTCACGATATTTTAATGTTCTTCATATCTCCTTTCTGGATTTTACTTCTAGGAATCTGATTTCTCTGTCTTCTTATATGTTTGCCTTTGCTTTCATTTAATTGCTGATTACTTGATCTCATAGATTATTTTTTTTTAAAAAAAGTATGCTGTACTCACTGGTAATATTCTTTATTTTTTTTCCTTTTTTTAAAATTAATTTCAATGAACATTTACAGAGATTTTGGAGTTCCATTCATTCATTGTTGCACTTTTCTCCCTGCCCACCCCACCTCCACCCCCAGTTCACTCTTCTCCTTGAAAAGCAAAAGAAAAAACTCCTTCATTAGTATACAATCCCCCACACCCACAATATTCTTTATTTTATACACCTGTTATTTAGCTAAAAAATGTGCTTGGGGTAATTTTGGTTTGAGGCTTGTGCAGTGTCTCTAGTCTTAATTGTTCCAGCTAAGTCTGGACTTTTTAAGAACTTGAGTCCTAGTCTACGTTTGCCTATCATTCTGCCAGAGCCAGTCCGTTGTGGCTGAGATGAGCACGGCTGGTGGCGGTGAGGAGATGGGCTCTGGTGGCATCGTCCGTAGGGAGTTGCACTGCTAACATAAAGGTGGTACCTCTGTCAGTGTGAATCCACCAGCAGCTTCATGCGAGGATTGACAGTCTCCTCCCGTATTGTTTACAGTCTCAGAAAATCAGCTCTGACTCAGTGGCATTGAATTTGAGTTTGTTTTGCGTTCCATCAGTAGCAACCTATTGTGGCCCCGAGAAGAATGCTTGTTAGAGGTGGTCAGGTACCGCCTAGTTCTTCAGGTCTGTGAGTAAATGAGGTTGTAGACCAGTTTCTTCTCTGAGTCTTTGGTTTCCTTATTTCTCCTTTACTTTGGACAAGACGAGGGTCACTTGCAAGCTTTTAAGACCCTGGGTACTACTCTCACCTTATGAAATTTAGAAATATAGCATAAACTTTGTGATTGCCATTATGCCAATTCTTTGGGCATCGTCTGTAGCCTCCTACAGGCTGCTTGAGTCAGCAGGTGAGACCAACAAGGCTTCACTTGTCCCTTAGCTTCTCTGCTTATGGGGAGACAGAAAGCAATGACCAGAGACGTTCTGACAGGCCTATTCTCTCTGTGGGACTTAAGAGCATCAGGAGGACAATAGAAAACAGAAAGGCCAGGCTTTGGTATCCTCCCCAAGGCCCATGAAAACCCACCTCAGACTAGCTTCCTGCCCTTTTCCTATTGCCTCACACTCATGTTGTGCATGGGCCTTTTTTTCCCTTTCCTGATGCAGGGGGGCCCTGTGGAGATCCTCCCCTTCCTCTACCTCGGTAGTGCCTACCACGCTGCCCGGAGAGACATGCTGGATGCCCTGGGCATCACGGCCTTGTTGAATGTCTCCTCGGACTGCCCCAACCACTTTGAAGGACACTATCAGTACAAATGCATTCCTGTGGAAGATAACCACAAGGCCGACATCAGCTCCTGGTTTATGGAAGCCATTGAATATATCGGTAAGTTGGTCCAGGGCTGGAGCTAGGAAGACCAAGAGGAAACTTCTTGTAACTGTGGAGGGAGGGACTTAAAGTCACTGTGTGCTGGTTCTCCTCTTTTGGTCACCCACTGGGTGCTCTACTGGCCAGTGAGAGGAAGAAGGGCTCCTCTGTGACTGGCAGAACCCTACCTTTGCATATGGACTGTGTCTAGATGATAGGAGTTTCAGGGCAGAGAGGAAGACAGAGAAAGGCAGGGGGGCAGGGAGGCCATTGTGTTTGTTTATGCACATGGAAGCCCTTGAATTGGTTGTTGAGGTGTAGTAACTGGTTTCTAGAGGGGTGGAGGGTCAGCATAGGAGAGGAAGATCCGGGATGAGATGGATTGACACAGTAACTGGGGCAATGGATGTGTGTGTCTCTCTGTGTGTGTGTGTGTGTGTGTGTGTGTGTGTGTGTGTGTGTGTGTGTGTTAGAGACAGTGAGACTGGCTCAGGACAGGGCAGGCTTCAGAGCTGTTGTACACAAGGTCACTATGAGTCACAGGCTACTGGAGGGCACATAACAACCGCGTTCTATCTGATTTGGCTAATTCCCCTAAATACCTAGAATGGCTCCCACATGCTTGTCTTCCCACCCTTCTCCATCCTTCTCCCACCTGATGTATGGCTCATGCCCGCAGTGAGGGCCAGGCCTAACTGTGTCTGCTCTCCCCCAGACGCCGTGAAGGACTGCCGCGGGCGGGTGCTGGTGCACTGCCAGGCCGGCATCTCACGCTCTGCCACCATCTGCCTGGCTTACCTGATGATGAAGAAGCGGGTGCGGCTGGAGGAGGCCTTTGAGTTTGTCAAGCAGCGGCGGAGCATCATCTCTCCCAACTTTAGCTTCATGGGGCAGCTGCTGCAGTTCGAGTCCCAGGTGCTGGCCACGTCCTGTGCCGTGGAGGCCGCCAGCCCTTCGGGGCCCCTGCGGGAGCGAGGCAAAGCCACCTCTACCCCCACCTCGCAGTTTGTCTTCAGCTTCCCGGTCTCCGTGGGGGTGCACTCGGCCCCCAGCAGCCTGCCCTACCTGCACAGCCCCATCACCACCTCCCCCAGCTGTTAGAGCCGCTCTCAGTCCCACAGCCGCATCTGCTTTCAGCAGGAGGTGGGTGGGCCACGCGTGGCAGCAAGTGAAAACTGACCAGCAGGGGCCAGGTGACCAAGCTCCTTCCCCATCCGTCTCTCCTTGGCCATCCTCCGGGCCAGCTAGAATGGCAATAAGGACTTCGAATACATCTTACAAGCAAACAAACAAAACACTCCAACCTAGAGCAATAATGGCTGTCTCAGCAGCCGGGGAAGACCTTGGTTTGGGTTTGTGTGTCAGTTTTACTTTTAAGATAGTAATTACTTACCTCATTTTTTTAAAGCAGTAAGGCTTGAAGTTATGAAATTCACAGATCCTGGCAAATGTGCCCAACGAGTTTTATTGGGGGGCGGGGGGTGGGCAAGGGATCAAGAAGCAAACACGTTTCCCAGAAGTGCCTGGATTTGCGTTCTTGTTCCTTTTTTGTTGTCGTCATAGTAACAGGAATTTTGTTTTGTTTATAGGTTTTTTTTAAGAAAACTTTTAGAACGTGGTTTTCATTTCTGAGTCACCAAGAGATCAATAATTATTGCTTAATAATAAAATATTTATTAAAAATTTCCTCAGAGTATCTAAGTCCAAGGAGTCTAGTGACAGTGAAACTAGAATATATTTATTTGTCAAGCAGCTGAACACAACAGCATGCAAATGTCGGAAGATGTGCCTGATTCCTTGTGGGGAGTCATGCTGCTTGCCCAAAGGCCACACCTTCCTGGCAGTTGAAATCCACCAGGACAGTCTTCTGCCTTGACCCTCAGACGCCAGCTGGAGAGTCAGCTATGAGATTGTTCCTACTCCTAGGCTTTGTGCAGAGGTTTGTGTGGTGCTCAAGTTGCATTTATTGCTCCTGGGAGGCAGAGAGGGGGAGGAGGAAGAAAGGAAAGGACTGCTCTTTAATTAGAGAAATTTGGTGGCCTAGTGGGTAGGAAGTTGCATTGCTAACCCAAAGGCATGCAGTTCAAATCCACAAGCTGCTCTGTGGGAGAAAGATGGGTGTTCTCCTTTCACGTGATTTATATAGTCTCTGAAAACCCACTATAGGGTCAGTCTTGACCCTATCATTCTTTGAGTCAAATTTTTTAAACTATTGGTGAGCTGGTTTCTGGGCAGATAGACCACTGAAGTGACCTAAACCACAGTACAACCTGCTCTCTCTGAGCAAGAATTGGTTTAGTGGTGGAAGCATGTTCTCATAGCTCTGCCTAGGTCTCGTCTCATCTGTGATAAATGCCATATCCTGTAAGGTGCTCCTGAAAATTGGCTACCATTCTGGTTTTCCTACCATGAATTGTTTGGTGTGACACCATTAGAAAATTAGCTAACTTGAGAAAAACCTAAAAAAGAACGCTTTTTTGTAAATTGAAGCACTCTTTTTGCATAGATCTGAGTTTTAAATTTTAGGGGGTTTCCTTGAAATGAAGGATGCCAACAAATTCCTGCATACTTTCTGGCTTAAGTGAATATTTTTTAAGGGCCCTCTGCTGAATGCCAGGGGAGGAAGTGGACACCACCTTCAGGCCTCCTTGAAGTTTCGAGGGTCTTGAGGGAGCAGTAAGACGGCCAGGCAGTTACCTGGCCTGAGGGGGTGGCTGCTGGGTTCAGTGTGTGGTGGGCCCTCAAGGGCCGTTTCAGGATCCTTTCTTGGGACTATGCCCTTCCATGTGGCCTTTCCGAATGGTGGAATGGCTTTTGGAGGAAAAAGGGTTGGTTTTCTGTGGGGTGGCTTTGGGGAGGGGAGGGAGAGGGTACGACCTACATGTTCATTTGTAGTGTTGTGGAGCAGTGTTGTTAAAGAGTGCCAGATTAGAGACAATGGCAAACTTGTCTAGAAATGAAAGCATGTTTGTTTTTTGGGTTTTGTTTTGGTTTTAGCCCTTTAAGAGTCTAGATCTAAATGAACATTCTTGCTCACCTTACAAAATAAAATAACTTCAAGCCTCCGTGTTGGAATAGTGTCAGGATGTTCGTGCTCTCTTTCATGGGGTGCCCAGACAGGCCCAGGTTCACTTCACAGATGCCAGCCTATGTCAGCCTGTCTTCTCAAGCCCAACCTCTGGGCAAGGTCAGAGTTCCCACTTCCTGCTTTTAGAGAAACCAGAGGCTTCCTCCTGCCCCTGGGAACTGCTTGGACAAAAAGTAAAGGGCGAGGCGAGGAGGAGTTGGGGTTCCTGGACAATGGGACCATTGAGAGACCGCGCAGTTGGACATTCCCACTTTTTTGATTCCTGGAAGTCGCTTCATGTTTTGTGATGGATGAGGTCAATCGGGTCTTGCAGCTGAAAAAGCGATGGGCCCGAAGGCAGATTTGCCGAGGAAGGAGGGGCTGCTTGCGGGGGAGTAGCCTGGGGAACAGATTCACTCTTTATAGAATGAGCGTGCATTTGCCAAAAGCTCCGCATACTGCTTTCCCAGATTGGAATTTAACCATGGGCAGTTGGAACTCAGGACTTGTTCCAGCTCTTATCGTTCCCAGCTTCCCAAATCAAGTGTTTTACCACAATGTCAAATAACTATTTATAAAGCCATTTTCTCTGTACTTGGTAACTGTGATTCCCAGACCTCTTAGAAATGAATAGGAAATTGACTGGATTGGTAAAGGGGACCTTCCCCAAACCCCGCTTATGATTTTCCCACCAGAAGCCTCCTTGATGAAAACATCACCACAGGGTAAATAAAGCCCAGTGGTCAGTGAGCTCTGACAGGCGCCCACCTTCCTTCCTTCCTTTTGGTGACTTCTGCTGATGTGAAATTCTCTAACGGCCAAAAGGCATTGCTGTTGCTGCTGGTTATCAGTGTTGTTGTTCACAGTAGGTTCTCTGGATGTTCTGTAGACACCACGGGATACTCCGGGAATCTCGTCTCCACAGAGGCATCCGTGGAGCAGCACTGAGGGCATGGGCCCACTGTTCTAACAGCACGGGTCTGAGGCCAAGACGGGATGAGTCACTGAGCCTTTGCTCAGCCTCACCTGAGGCCCAGTGCTCATGTGTCCATTCTGGGCAGATTTCCACAAAGCTGAGATGCCTTGAGAATTTTTTTTTAAACCTTTGCAAAGATGGACACAAAAGTAAGACCACTGGTTCAAATGTGAGGGGAAGGGGCTGGACTGGGGTTGACCAAAGATCACCGAGTTGTTGTATTAAAGCAACAGTTCTCTTTGGCTTCCCATTAGAATCACTTTTCTGGAAAGCCTGACTATCCCGGATCAGTTAAGAGGTTTTGGGGTGGGATCCAGGCCTGTGATTCAGAGCTCCCCAGGTATTTCTGATAAGCAGCCACATTCCAGAAGCTGCTTTGGTTTCTGCGTGGCAGTTGCCGTGGGTGGCTGGACCTGGATAATACAGTATAAGCTTGTCTCACAGGAGCTCCAGGTGTGTCATAGGCTCAGCGTGGTCACACCACCAGGCCCAGCCTAACAGCGGGGCAAGATGGCTTGTCTCAGGACTCCTCAAGGAGCAAAAGGCCCCTGAGCTGGATGCACTCTGTCCTGCTCCTTGAAAATCAGCTGCCTCGGGAGCGGCATAAGATGACTGAATACAGAAGCTCAATGTTTACCTTCAAATCCCTTGGCTTTCAAGTAAGATGGAGAAAGTGACACCCCCGCCCCATTCTCTGCTCTTCCTTAAGAGTTAAGTCATACAAAGAAGAGACTTCTTTCAGACAGCAATGCAATACTTGTAACTTCTGTAAATAACCCCATCTTCCAGAGTGATGTCATTTCTACATTTGATATGCCTGTATTTCTGTAGGATGTACATAGTTTAGGGGACTTTTTTGTTGTCATTGTTGCTTAGTTTGGGGTTTTTTTAGAAAAGTCAACATGTCTGTTTATTTATTGCTTGGGAAAAAAAGATCATTTGAAGAAAAATAAATAACATTTTCAACCACTTCTGGCTTGTTTATCTTTTCCTTGAAAATGGTGCCTGTTCCTGTCACAGAGAAGGGGCGAAAAGAAGATTTGAGCTGTTCAATGTCTTGTGTTTGATGACATCTGCCTTGACTCTGGCTGGTAGTATTGGTCAACATATTTATGTTTTTTAAATACTTGTTGCTGTTGTTTTGTGCTGTCGAGTTGCTTGTGACTCAGCGATCTCATGTACAACAACCCTGAAACCTTGTCTATCCTGTGCCAACGTTACTGTCTGACACGCCTACCTTCATTATCCCAGTCACTGTACTAATCCGTCTCATCACTGGGCTCTCTTTCTCTGTTCCTCCACCCTTCCAAGCATGTTTTCCCTCTCCAAGGACCGGACCCTCCTTGCAACATGCCCAAAGTAAGTCATATGAAGCCTCAGAATCATTGCCTCCAAGGAGCAGCCTGGCTTCACCCGTTCTAGGACTAATCTTTGTTCTGGTAATCCATGGTACATTCAACACTCTTCTTCAGCACCACAGTTCACAAATTCTCCTTCTATCATCCCTAGGCTTTGTCCAGCTCTCTGACACATAGCAAGCAATTACAAAGACTATCGCCTAGATCCAGTGCACCTTAGTCTCCAGATTAACATCATTGCTCTTCAGTACTCTGAAGAGGTCCCTGACAGCAGACTTTCCCAGTGAAATTGGTCTCTTGATTTCCTGGCTGCTGATACTCAAGGAAAATGAGAGGAAGCCACTGGTAGATATCTAATCTACAAAAGTCTGGTTTCTCTGGTAGCAGGGATACTGATGGGGAAGAACTGGATAGGTATACAGGGCTCTTCATCTGCAAACCGATTGTGTGCCATGCACAGGATACAGAGAGAAAGATGACTTCTTTGCCATGGAGAGACAAACCAACCCGGGTCCTATGAAAGGATGTAGGAGTTAGCTGCTTCTAGGTAAGCCCTCTATATTGGAACAAGAAGGTCCAATCTAGCTCACAGAATCAGGAATATTACTGATCTTGTTGGGGGTTGGATCATAGAAATAAGCAGTACTTTGCAAAGATTGAGGGAGTTGCAGTGGTGGAGTCTGTGGGAAATTGCACTCCTAATCCATAGGTGATAATCTCTCCACTTGAGGCTCTTTGGAAGAAAGAGGGGCAGTTTCCTCCCATGTGGTTTACAGTGTCAGAAACTGAATCAGAAACTGTTCAGTTCCGAGTTGGTTCCAATTTGATGGCAATGAGAAAAAAAGCTTCAAAGATGGAAAGCATAAACTGGCGAAGTTTTACCTATTGCATCAGTCAGTGGTAGGGATCACTTGCACAAGGTGCCATTGGTACAAATTTCCCAAACTGGAAACCAAAAACATTAGTTAACATTTAGAACCTGGAACACACTCCTCCCAATAAATTCATTTGACTCGAATGTTAGCCAAACCTAAAAGGTGAGTAAGACCACCCAGGAGACACTCGTTGCTTCAAACAGTCAACAACTTGAGGTCAAAATAGCATTACGCAGAGATACAGACCACAAGGAAGGAGTGATAGGAAGGATTAAAGGTCATGAGAATTACAGGGAAGAAGTAGTAAATGTGAAATTTCATTATATAGGTATTATGATGATGATGGCACAGGATAGGGTATAATTCTGATCTGTTGTTCTTAGGGTCACTATGAGCTGTACCTAACAACAACTAGGAAACAAAATGGATATGAATAGTTGGATGAAAAACCAATTTGTAAACTTTCACTCAAATGACAACTTTAAAAAGTAATACTGGGAAAACTGAATATCTATAAGCAAAGCAAGATGAGCAATCTCCTCCTGTGTGATTTAGTACTTCTGAAAACCTGCTGGAGGTCAGCTATTGGTTGGTTTTGACTGAATAGAACATGACAAAAACAATACAAGCAAAAAAAAAAAGATTAATTTAGACCCTACCCATTTACCATATATGAAAATAACTCCAAATGAGTTCTGGATCTAAATGTAAAAGCCAAACTCATACAGCATCTGGAGAAAACCATAGTAAAAGTATTCATGATCCTGAGTTAGGCGAAGAGTTCTTAGATTTAATACCAAAGCCAAGGCCTGCAAAAGAAAACAGTGATAAATTACATTTAACCAAAATTTAAAATTCTTACACTTTAAAGATGCATAAAGGAAATAAAAAAAATTAGTTTGGGAACAAATATTTACAAACCATGTTGTTAAGTGCCATCAAGACTATGGCTATGACTATGACTTTATGAACACATCTGAACCTTGTCCTGTTCTGCACTGTCCACATGATCTCTCTCCTGGTCAAGCCATGCTGACGGTCGCTGTGTCAATCAATCTAGTTGAGAGTCTTCCTCTTTCTTGCTGACCTTTCCCAACATGATGTCTTTCTCCAAGGACTCCTGAAAGTATGGCCAAAGAAAGATGAAGTTTTACAATACTTGTCTTTAAGAGTATTCTAGTTACACTTCCTTCAAGACAAATTCGGGTTTTTGGCAGTCCATGATATGCTCAATAATAATTTGAGTAATTATTATTAATAAATTATTGAGGAGTGATGACGTTAGTTTGAGGACTAAGGTATATCTGAATTCATGGTCTTTTCAATTACTAGCTATGCGTCTGAGGACTGACGAATGAATAAGGATGACAGAAAAATAATTGACACCTTTGAGCAAGCTATGTGTTGGAGAAGAGCACTGAACAACTCATAGACTGCCAAGAGAACAAACAAATATGTCTTGGAGAGGGTGAAGCCAGAGTGTTCTTTGGATGCAAAAGTGGTGAGGCTTTAGCTCACATATTTTGAACATGCTGCTTAGGAGGGGCTATTCCTTGGAGAAGGGTATAATGATGGAAAGGGTGAAGGGTCAGCAAAGTAGAGGAAGACCCTCTACCAGATGGATTAATGTGGTGACTGCTGCAGTGGGTTCTTGTGTGTCAGGAAGTGTGAGGATGGCGCAGGACAGAACAACATTCAGATCTTTTGTTCATAGGGTCACTATGAGTTGTACTCTTACTTGATGGTACCTAACAACAACAACAATGATATACTCAATACTCCTTGCCAACATCACACTTCAAATGCATTGATTCTTCTTTTGTAATCCTTATTCACTGTGCAACTTTCAGATGCATAGGAAGCAACTGAAAATACTATGACTTGGAGCAGTCACCCTTCATCTTTAAACTGACATTTTTGCTCTTTGGAACTTTGGAGAGGTCCTTGACAGCAGATTTCCCAGGCAACATGTCTTTTGGTTTCTTAACTGCTGACACCATGGGTGCTGCTTATGGATAGAAAATGGCTGAGAGGCTCATGAAAAGATGTTTAAATTTCATTAGGGAACTGCAAATTAAAGCCACAGTATAATGTCACTTCACCATGTTACTGTTTTTGTTGGATATGTAGAGTCAGAACTGACCCATAGCTGACCCTCTGGTGGGTTTTCAGAGGCAGTTAATCACGTGGGAGAAGATCGCCCATGCTTCTCCTGCAGAGCAGCTGATGCCCTTGAATCCCATGCCATTGGGATTGCAGAGCAGCTTCTTGCCTCTAGGCCACCAGAGCTCCCTCACTTCACCCTACTCAAATAAAAATAAAAACCAAACCCACTGCTATTGCATCTATTTACAGTACAATCCTCCATTGGGTTTCTGAAACTGTACGTCTTTACAAGAGAAGACTGTCTTGTCTTTTCCCCATGAAATAGCTGGTGGATTCAAACTACTAGCTTTTTGATTAACAGTCCAACACGTAATATATTATGCAAGCAGAGCTCCAAAAAGACTAATAATAACCAGTCAAGCACTAGAGAAGCCGGACCTTTCATAAAATGAGACCATTAAATAGCCACTTGCAAAATAAACTCGAGCTTAAAAAGTTGAAAATAAATGTATCATATAAACAAGACATTTCACTTTTAGGTATGCAAAAATAAATAAAACCCCATTTACATATAAGGACAAGTAAACACATTCATATTAATGTTATTAATGATAGCTCCAAAATACGAACAACCTCCTAAATGCTATTAACTGCTGAATAAAGAAATTAAATATATATTAATATATATATAATCTCCCTAGACCAAGAAGCATTTGTCTGAAAAGAGCAAAGAAATATTTCATAGTTTAAAATTAAGAAAGATGTGCATCAGAGTTGTATTTTTCCGCTCCATACCTATTTAATTTGCATGCTGGGCAAGTCATTTGAGAAGTAGGGCTTTATGAAAGATGTGGCATCATGCTTGGAGAAAGACACATCAACAATCTGCATTATGCAGATGATACAATTTTGTTTGCAGAAAGTGAAAAGGACATGAAGCACTTGATGCAGAAGGTCAAAGACTACAGCCTTCAATATGGTTTTTATCTCAACATCAAGAATACAAGGTCTGGCCAAAACTGCTCATCGCCAAAGCTGCACATAGCCAAAGCTGCATGTGGATTTCTTCCAGTCGATTAGCTAAGTACCTGTCTTAAAAATTTCCTAGTATGGCTTTGACTGTTCTCCTTCTAGAAGCATTATACTATGGTCCCACCACTTGGAGGCCCTGCCTGGACCCCTGAACCCACTGTCCAGAGGACCTGGCCAGCCACCTGGATGCCCCCACCTGTCACCTAGATGCCCTAGCCCAGCGAGCTGAGGGTCCTGGCCCCAGTGCCTGGATGACCTGGCCCACTGCCTTCAGGATGACCTGCTGCTTCCCCTCTGAACAGCACCACAGACACCAATAACACAGGGGAAGCCATTTCCTCTCTCTTCCCAGAGCTTGAGTTCCATCAGCAGTTCTCTGACAGAGAAGGCTGCTAATTCGCAGGTTATATAACTCTCCAACTGAAGCAGGTCTTCCCTTGAGTCAAAATATCCGAGAGAATCTCAGGCAGGATAGCCACCCCACCCTCCTCTGGAGCAGTGACTTCCCGAGTCAAGGTTATCAGACCAAGAGCCTGCTAAGACCTCAAGCATGAAAAACTCTACCATAGCAATGACATGGAGGAAGCAAACTACCCCACACCCAACACAAACCCAAAACCCCCCAAAAGTGACACAGTATCAATAGGTTTCCTGAAGCTAGAAAGTCTGATGGAACTTTTTGACACAGACTTCAAAAGAACAACTATTGAATATTTTCAAAGGGTGAAAGACAAACTGAAAGAATTACAGGACTCTGCAAGCAAAAACCAAGAGGAACTTTAAAAATACAATCCCAGACAATGCAGATAAAACAAATGTGGCATTAGAGGTGCTGGAAAAACAAGAAACAACAATCCAGAAATTGAAGACCAATGATTCAGATGCTGTCAATATGTTGGGGGGACATATGAACACAGTTGAAGAGATGGATCAATGAATGAGTGAAATAGAAAATATAGTTGTTATCACTGATCTGCTGAAACAAAAAGCAGAATCAAAAAGGAATAAAAAAGAAGAAAACTTAATAATATGGGACATCATCAAGAGAATAACTTGTGTATAATCAGAATCCCAGAAGAGGAAGAGGCAGGTAAAGGCACCAAGAAATTAGTGGAAGAATTACCAGAAGGAAACTTTCCAGGCATAATGAAGAATGAGAGCATATATATTCAAGAAGCTGAGTGAATACCATATAAAATAGACTCCAAAAGAAAAACACCAAAGCATATCATAGTCAAATTTGCCAGTCAAAATAAGAAGAGAATTCTGAAAGCAGTGCGGGAGAAACAAAGAGTAACCTATAAGGGAGAACAAATAAGATTAACAGCCAATTTCTCAGCAGAAAACATGTAAGCAAGAAAACAGTGGAATGACATATATCGAACACTCAGAGAACACAACTGTCAACCAAGAATACTGTACCCAGCAAAAGTGTCCATCAAAAATTAAGGAGAGATCAAGATATTACCAGAAAAACAGAATCTAAAGGAGTTTGTAAAAATAAGACCAGCATTGCAGGAAACACTGAGAGACATCCTTCTTACAGAGGTGCTGCAGAAAGCAGGATGGAACAAAGTAACCAACAACAACACCAAAAAGCACTCAACAAAATTATAAAAATAAAACCTTGCCTATCATTTGTACACAATCCCAAATTGTGCACAAATGAAGGAGTTTGTCTTTTGCTTTTCAAGGAGAGGAGCGAACTCAGTGTGGAGGTGGGAGTGGGGTGGGTGGGGAGAAAAGTGCAACAATGAATGAATGGAATTCCAAAATCTCTGTAGATGTTCATTGAAATTAATAAAAATAATAACAAAAAAACCCTTGCCTATCAATAATCACACTGAATGTGAATGGTTTAAACTCATCACTGAAGAGAAAAAAATTAGCTGGTTGGATAAAAACCCCAAATCCATCAATATGCTGTCTTACAAGAGACACACTTGAAAAGTGAAGATAAAGAAAAAACTAAAAGTAAAATGGGGGGGTGGGGAGATAACAAGAAAACAGCAACCAGAAAAAAGCAGGACTAGCAATATTAATCTCTGATAAAATAAATTCCAAAGCAAAAACCATTACAAAGGACAAGGAAGGTCACTACATAATGATTAAAGGGTCAATAGAACAAGAGGACATGACAATAATAAGTATCTATGCAGCAAATAATAGAGCTGCAAAATATATAAAGCAAACATTAACAGAATTCAAAAAGCAAATAGGTTAATGAACCCCAAGAAAGTGCAGTATACCTTCTCCAGTGTGCATGGAATATTCTCTAGACTAGCTCACATTTTAGGTCACAAGGCAAGCATCAATAAAGTAAAAACATAGAAACAATACAAAGCATCTCAGATCACAATGCTATAAAACTAGAAATTAATAACAAGAGGATAAAGAAGAGAAAAAATACATTTGGATGCTGAACAACACTTTGTTTAAATATGAATGGGTACTAGATGAAATAAACAAATGAAATAAAAATGTTTCTTGAAACAAATGACAATGAAAAACACAACTTACAGAAATCTCTGGGAAACAGCCAAAGCAGTAATTAGAGGTCAATTTATAGCAATAAGCAAACACACCAAAAGGCAAGGGGTAAAAAAAAAAGGGTAATTGACTCTAACCCAAGTCTTCCAACAAATTGAAAAAGAACAGCAAAAAACCTCAAAAATCCTCCAAAAAACCTGAAATTATAAAAATTATGGCAGAAATAAATGAAATAGTTGTTGTTGTTATGTGTTGTCGAGTCGTTTGCGACTCATAGC
>NW_006399781.1:19714249-19715514 GCF_000299155.1 Elephantulus edwardii
TATTTCCTCTTCTTTGGCTCCAGTTGTTGGTGCATATATTTGAATGATAGTGGTATTCACTGGACTTCCTTGTACGCATATGGATATTATCCTGTTGCTCACCACATTGTATTTCAGGATAGATCTAGAAATGATTTTTTTAAATTATGAAACCAACCCCATTTTTTCTCACCTTTTCATCCCCAACATAGTAAATCATATAATCATTTAATTCAAAATGTCCCATGCCAAGCGGTCTCATTTCACCAATACCTAGTATGTCAATATTTATGCGTTCCATTTCATTCTTAGCAATGTCCAATTTTCCTACATTCATGCTTCTCACATTCCAAGTTCCAATTACTAGTATCTCCTTACAGCTGTTTCTTTTTCTCTGTGTTTCCATTTCTAAGATCTCAGTTTCAATTGCCATGTCTGTTAATCCAAATGATAATCTAAGTGTGCTCTGTTGTACATAGGGTTTTCAAAGGTCTATAATTTCAGAAGTGGATGGCCAATACTTCTTCCTAGTCTGTCTCAATTTTTAAATATATATATAATAGTATCTGACAGACAAGCATTCTACAGAAAAGAGTAGATGAAAGACATTTACCAGTTAGAAAGACTAATTTTCAATGTTGCTGCCCATCTGGCTACATGTTTGGTTGGTTTGGGGGTTTGTTTTTGTTTGTTTGTTTGTTTTTTAAATCCACCCTTTCCCTACTCCACCGCCAACCCTTCCTGCTTTTGCTTACAACATTCAACACCCGTCTCCTATTGACCAGCCCCTGATGTGATTTTTTAAGTCCCAAGCAATCAGGATTTCTCTGATTCTGACCATATCATGCTGATGCCAATCTCTTATGATGCAGTCAGTATGACTTCAATTTAAAGTTCTTAAGTACATCTCCACACCTCATTCAGGTATCCCATGGAAAGATGGGAGAGGAGCCCCTGAGGACGTCATTTGTCAGAGAATTAGTTTGGGGATTCCGGGTCGGGGACAGAGGCAGACTTTCCTCATCTCCACACCTCATTCAGCTACCCCACCAAAAGGTGGGAGAGGGGTCCCCGAGGACGCCATTTGCCAGAGAATTAGTTTTGGGTCCTCGGGCCTACAGCTTTTGGGCCAAGAAACAAAAGTTGTACACTGGTCCTGGAGGACAAATTCTCATTCCTGGCAAGCCATCTTAACCCACAAGAGGTCGAGAAGATAAATAACTTACATCTAGAATTTATAGAATATGCCAGCACCACAAGATAAAAGTAAACAAGCCCTTTTTTTT
>NW_006399781.1:19717064-19718556 GCF_000299155.1 Elephantulus edwardii
GTTGGAAATAGAAATACCATTTGACCTAGCAATTCCATTGCTGGGAATATACCCTAAAGAAACCAAACAGATATATGCACACTCATGTTTATTGTTGCATTGTTCACGATAGTAAATAGTTGTAAACAACCCAAGCCTTCAAAAATGAATGGATAGAGAAGCTGTGGTATAGTCACACAATGGAATACTATGCAGCACTGAAAAGAAGAACTCATAAAATATTATACAAAATGGGTGACCCTAGAGGATGTTATGGTGAGTGAAATATCTCAGTCACAAAAGGCTAAATATGCACAGTGCTACTGTTATAAAACAGGACTGGCATGGGGGTTGAGGGGAAACTAAGAAAAGACGAGGTAAATAATGAACACTGCATTGGAACAGATGAGGGAAAGAATTGTTTAAAAGGAATGCATGATTAGGTATTATTTGCATGACAACAGTCCATAATATAAAAAGCATAGAAAAGTGGACTGGAGTGGGAGGGAGGGAGGGAGGAAATTTTGCAACAATGAATGAATTTTTTTAAAAGAGAAAAGTATACTGAGTTGGGGGGGTTGTTAGGGGTTGCAATAATGAATAAATGAAAATCCAAGTTTTCTGTAATCTTTTGTTAAAATCACAATAAAAATTTATAAAAGAAAAAAGGAAACACTTTCTCAATGCTGGGCAGATAAGCAGCACTATGATGAAAAAAGATTGGAATTGTAACTGGATCCATTATCAATACCCTTAGTACCAGCAGGACATCTACTGCATTGGAAAAATTTGCTGCTAAGGAGCTCTCCAAAGTCCTGAAAGAGCAATGATATCAGTTTGGAAATTAAGGTGTGTCTGATTCAAGCCATGGCCTTTTCCATCACCTATAATGCATCCAAGAGCTGGACAGATGACAGAAGAATAAGTGATGCTTTAGAGTTGTGGTATTTAGAAGAGTACTGAATATGTCACAGACAGCCAAAAAACAAACAGAGAAGTCTTGGGCAAAGTGCTGCCAGGGTGCTCCTTAGAGGCAAGGATAATGGAGCTTCATCTCACAAACTTCAGGCACGTTGTTAGGAGGGACTGTTTCTCAGAAAAGGACATCACGTTTGGAAAGTGGAGGATTAGCAAAAGAGAAGACAATCCTCGACAATATGGATTGACACAGTGACTGCAGAAATGTGCTCAAGTATGTAAGGAATCCACCAATCTTGACACCACATTTCTCCTCATAGAGCCCAGCCTCCCGGATAACCTGTTCTGCATACAGGTTGAAAAGGTATCGAGACAGGACACATCCCTGGCATACGCCCTTCCCAATTTTGAGCCGTGCAGTGTTTCCTTGCTCTGTTCTGACTGCTTCTGGGTCCAAGTATATATAGGTTTCTCATTAGCACGATCAAGTGTTCTGGGATTCCCATTCTTCTCAGAGTCAGCCACAGTTTGTTATGATCCACACTGTCAAACGCCTTTGCATAGTCAATGAAACACAGCTAGACATTCCTCTGGT
>NW_006399781.1:19719696-19723977 GCF_000299155.1 Elephantulus edwardii
AGGGTTAAACCGGGTGGCTCCTTGGAGACAAGGATTCTGAGGTTCCATCTAACATACTTTGGACATGTTGTAAGGAGAGACAGGTCCTTGGAGAGGGAAATCATGCTTGGGAGGGTGGAGGGATGGTGTAGGAGGGGAAGACTCTCTATGAGGTGGATTGATTCAATGACTGGGGCAATTGGGATGGGAGTATCAGAGACAGTGTGATTGGCACAGGACAGAGCAGAGTTTAGGACTGTTGTACATAGGGTCGCTATCAGTGACACGTGACTCGTGGGCACATGGCAACAACAACAACATGTAAGGAATAACAGGATAGGGAGGGGTTCCAGTCTATTGTTCGAAAGGTTGCTACGAGTCATACTTGACTTGAGGGCACCTAACAACAATGATATTTACATTTTGGAAATAAGGTTTATCGTGGTTGAATAGAAGATAAATTATTACAAATATTTGAAGGACATATTCACTATATGTTTATTAGAATAGAGTTGGTTAAGTATCTTATCTAAATCAGTTGCCGTTGAATTGATTCTGATTCTCTGGTGGCCTAGTGGTAAGAAGATACTCTACAACCCCTAAGGTTTGCAGGTCAAACCCACCAGTTTGAATCCTGCTTTGTGGGAGGATAGGCAATCTCCTCCCTTGCAATTAACTGCATCTTAAAGCCTGCAGGAGGGTCGTCTATAGGTTGGTTCAGATGAGATGGTAAACACAAACAACATTGTCTTGTGAAAGTCGGCTGTCAGGGAGCTCTCCCAAGTTCTCAGGAACAATGATGTCAATTTGAAAATCAACCTGTGTCTGATTCAAACCATGGGCTTTAAAATCACCTACTATTCCTCAGAGAACTTGACAATGAATGAAGATGACTGAAGAATAATTGATGCCTTTGAGTTGTGGTATTGAGGAAGGTATTGAACATCTCACGGACAGACAAAAGGGACGGTAGCGAATATCTCAAGAACGGCCAAAAGAACAGACATGTCCTGGAGAAAGTGCAGCCAGGGTGCTCCTTTGAGGCAAGGATGATGAATCTTCATCTCACATACTCACATTATACTTTTTGAAGTTCATTGTGGCTAAATACAAGATCAATTATTGCAGATATTTGAAGGACATATTCAAGGATACATTCAGTTTGGGACACAAAGTTTGTGTTTACGACACCAGAGTTGGTTAAGTATATTATTGAAATCAGTTGCCATTGAATCCATTCTGACTCGTGTTACCCAGTGTGTTTGAGAGCAGAACTGAGCTCCACAGGGTTTTCTTCGGCTAATTTTTCAGTAGACTGGCAGGTCCATTTGCACTATCCATGAATTCCAATAAAACATTTAACACTTCTCAAATTAGATTTTATTTTTGTCTTATTTATCAGACACTTAGGATACTTAATAACACAATAGAGGCAACCATTTGATAAAATCAGTTTATATGGAAAGACGGAGATTTTCTGCTTCCTTTGTTCTGTTTCATGCACATTCATGACTGTTACATTGTCTTGTGGGGGGTGAGTGATGTTTCTTTTCATCTTTTGTTCCAGGTTATGCTTTCCTTTCATTTTAAGTAACAGCGGAGGATTTATTTTTTTTAACCCTAAGAGAAAACTTGACTGGTAATAAATATATGTAATGGGTTGAATTCAACAACCAGGACAGAAGTTGACTTTGTTTGTCTGCACTCAAATGTTGAACGTATTGCTTTAGGTCGAGACTGCAGCAGGACTAATAACGCTCACTTCCCAACTGAAAAAAATTCTCCTTCAACACTTGGAGCAGATAGGATACAGTACCAGAGGAGCTAGGAGACTTGCACAATTACAGTTCTATCATCAGCATTTCAATAATTTTCCCCATTTCTAAGGCGATTGCTCCTGCTTTAACTTTCCAGATTAAAGCAATTCACCTGGAAATCAGATGCTAAATTTAGAGTCTTTCAATTACCACTTTGAAACTTTAAAAAATGATTATTATTTCAATCTATTTTTCCTCCCACAATGATAATAACTTTTGAAATATTCAAACAAAACCTTAGAAAGTAAAAAAAAAAAAAAAAAAAAGAAAATCTCTGTGAAACAGTCTCTCTCAACATGCCATGACATCTTTTGGGGTATGTGTTCGTGTGTAGGGACTTAATCACATAAAAAGGTTTCAATGTTCTGTTTCATGCAGAGTTACATTTTCCCGTGTATTATTTATCTTTGTTCCGTTCCATAGGTAGACAGAAAAACTGATTTGTAAGTCGATGGGTAGCTGGTTAGATGTTGTTAGGTGTCACTGAGTCAGTTCTGACACATAATCACCCAGCATACAATGGAATACAACAGTGCCTGATTCTGTGTCATCTTAGTAAGTTACAATGTTTGAGCCCATTATTGCAACTACTATGTCAGTCTAGCTCATTCAAAGTCTTCTTTGCTCTCTGTTTATGAAGGTGTTTGATACATGCCCAAAATATGGGAGGTGAAGTCTTGTCATCCTTGATTCTAAGAAGTATTTAGAATACATATGCTCAAGTGTGCAGCTTTCACTATCACAGCCAAAGGCAGGTCACCACAGTATGACAGATGAGTAGTAGAGTAAATAAATAGATACAGTAATTACTTCATTAGAATTGTTAAAAGCTAGTTAAATGGAGTTCTGGAGCTCAGTGACAAAGTGTTGTGCTCAATCCAAAGGCACGTGGCTTGAATCCACCAGCAGCTACTTGGGAGAAAGATGAGCAGTCTCCTGCTGTGTGATTCACTGCCTCTGAAAACCCAGTTCCAGCCTGATAGTAAACAACAACTTTCTCTTCCCAGCCTGATAGTAAACAACAACTTTCTCTTAGGGAACTCTGGTCATGTAGTGCTAAGTTGTGATGCCAACTCCAAGGCTGGTGGTCCAAATTCAACGGGTGCTCTTCTGAAGGAAGATAATTAATCTTCTCCCATCCTCTCAAAAACCACTGAGAGTCGGCTATGAATAGAATCCACTCAATAATCTACAACTCGACGACCACCACCTTCACCACCACCACCACCACCACCACCACCACCTTTCTTTTGGCTTAGCCCAGTCATCATTTGTATCTTGTGAACAACCACTGTTAACATTCATATGCCCTTCTATATCCTTCTTTCATGCCAATCTCATGTAATAGAATTGTGTGTGTATACTCGGTGGCACAATGGCAGCTAAGTGAAAGTGCAGCAGTTTAAGTCTACTGATTGCTCTGAGAAAGAAAGAGGGGTAATCTCCTCTGTGTGAAATTAGAGCCTTGGAAACCCGCTTCGGGGGTCAATTATGAATCAATTCTGATTCCATGGCAATGAGTTTGAGCATTTTCAAACTGATAAGGTATGGAACGAAGTCAGATTAACAAAAAAATTATGGAATAAATCTTTGTTTTCTCTAATAACTGTCATTAGATGATTCAGGTTCAGGGTAGTTTGAATGACCCAAGATGGTGCTGCTTTTCCCCACGTTTTCCTTCCTGAATTCCTCAGTATACTCACTGACAATGCTGCTGTACCTCCTACCTTTAACATGTGCCTCAGGTCATGGCAGCCTTCTAGGTATGGTATTAGCTATAGTTTTAAATTTTTCTTCTGAAAAGTGTGCCCAAGACAGGAATATTAGGAGGTGTATCTAATTGGTCAAGTCTGCAGTCAGAGGCTTCTCCAAATTACAGAGGAGCGATGAGGCCAGTTTGACAACTAAGGTGCACCTAATTCAGGCCATGATCTTTTTAGTTATTTACTCTGCATCAGAGAACTGGACAATGTGGTGTGGAAGAAGAGTGCTGAATACCCCATGGACTGCCAAAAGAATGAACAGATACGTCTTGGGAGAAAGTGAAGCCAGAGTCCCTTGGAAGCAAAGATGACAAAACTTTGTGTCACATGCTTTAGGCATGTGACATGTTGCTGGGAAAGGTTATTCATTGGAGAAGGGCGCCATGCTTATAAAGGTGGAAGGTCAGTGAAGCCAGATGGACTGACAAGAGTGATTGCTGTAAAGGGCTGGACTACGGCAGGATAATGAGGATGCACAGGATAGGACAGGATTCAGATGTTACTCATGGGCTTGCAACAAGTTGTACTTGACTCAACAGCACCTATCAGAACAAAACCTCTTCTTTCAAATTAATCATGCCCCTGAAGGCTTAGAAGGGGAGGACATTTTCTAATCAGAAACTCAACCTAAAATCTACTATGTTTACTGAGCACTTACAAGTTAGCTCAAGTAATTGCAGAAGCAAGCAACTCTCTGAAGTAGTGTGCTCACTTTTTTTTTT